>NC_072772.1:38880864-39040519 GCF_022539595.1 Amphiprion ocellaris
ATAGATAGATAGAGATATATAGATACAGCTATATAGATATATAAATACAGATATATAGATACAGATAAAATTTTAATCAAGAACCATAAAGCTTTTGCTTTAGTTTCTAATAAGTATCAGTTAAATAACTGTTATCAGTAATCAATAATGGTTGCTATTAATCATTATTGATTACTGGATGGTTACTAGCAGTTTTGATCAATAATCAATAAGGCTTGATAATAGATTTTAATCAATAATAAAATGTGGTTACAGTTCGTCCTCCCTCCAGCAGGCGGCGCTTCGCTCAGTGTCGTCACCGGAAGTGCGCCGCTCTCAGCTCCGTTTCACAGATTTTTCAACCTTCGTCAAAAATCTCCACCGAACCAGCGACACTTTCGGGCTGTAATTCAACTTAAAACGAATTTCTGTGCACAGAATGTTCTGGAATCCGGTTAAAGTGGAAGAAAAGACGTGGTTTCTGTGAAAGTTTCGCTAAATTTACGGCTTCCGGCGGGAAATTTGATGGTTAAAGTTGACGTCGGTGTAACGAGGATTAGTGTTGACCGACCGAACATGTGCTGAGGTGAGAAACTTTTAGCCTGAGGCTGCTGCTAATAAAGGTTCCTGATGTTAGTCCTGTTCATGTCAGTGTGCTGTATAACAGTCAGTTAATTAATCAATCAATCAATCAATCAATCAATCAATCAATCAATCAATCAATCAATCAATCAATCAATCAGTTAATCAGTGAAACTTTATTCATAAAAGCTTTTCTAAACACATCAGATGTTCAAATCACACATCGGCAGTAAAACAGTGAATTAATATGTGATGACTTCACATGATGATCAGAAAAACAATAAAAACATCACAAAAATGAATTCAATATATCAAAACGTTAAAAAAGTTAATAACATTAATTACAGAAATTAATAATGAGGATAAAAAATAAACTATGTTGTTTTTTTCTAATTTCACTGTTTATTTTTTCAGCTGATCAATAGATTTTTTGTTGTCAACAAAAATGACAGAATGTTCAGAAAAGAGGTCTTCAGTATTTTAGTTTTTCAGTTCTAACAAACAGGATGAAACCTGAGGACAAGAAATAAATATGAACATCCAGCTTTCATTTATCTCATTGTTTATTTACATTTCAGACATTTAGCATGATTTAATGATAATAAATTAATAATACGTTTTATTTGTTATGCACTTTTCATTTAGGCAAAATCTAAAAATGCTACATTTAAGATATAAAACGGATAAAAACAAAAAATCAGATAAAGTAACAATAAAAATAGAAACTTCAGGGTTAGGGTTAATTAAAAGCTTTATTAAACAGAAGCTGTTTAAGCCTTTTTTAAAAACATCCGCTGTTTGTGGAGCTCTCAGGAGGTGAGGAGGACTTCTGAAGGTTCTGTCTCTGGTCCAGAGTTTGGTTCTGGGCAGGAGGAGGAGGTGGCAGTTATTAGTGGAGGTTTATTTCTGATGATTGGTGACAGATGAGTTCTTTACGGTAATCCTGAGCATTGCCATGAATGCACTGATAGGTGAGAAGAGTGATTTTGTAGTGAATTCTGGAGGATATGGGGAGCCAGAGGAGTGAACGGAGGATGCTGTGATGTGGTTTTCATCAGGATCCTAGCAGCTGTTCTGAATAATCTGGAGCTTCTGCAGCTCTTTTAGGGATCCCGATGAGAAGTAGTAGTAGTCCAGCCTGGAGGAGAGCTTGGAAGAGCTGGTGATTATTGGAGCGATATCTGCAGCTGTTTCTGAACCAATCATTTAAAGTTCATGTCTCTCTTCTCCAACAGATGCCTTCCTACAGCTTTCTGGATAACTTGGAGCTTTTTATCCGGACAGGAAAGTTTCCTGGAAATGCTTCAACAAGCTCAAAGAAAGTGACCAAAGCTGCCAGCAAACACTTCCTCTACAAAGGTAGTAAATGAGAACAGATTCCGCTGAGACAGCAGGTAGACACAGGTGAGACTTACCTCAACTTACCTGTATTTACCTGCTGTCTCATCACAATCTGCTGCTGAAGAAGGTCTGGAAGACTGAAAACAGTAAGTTAAGGCTGTAGTTCCCCCTCCTTCCACCAGATGGCTCTCTGTGGCGAACTTATCGAGGCCGCCTCCTCCGTGTCGTCAGGAGCGACGAGGAGGTTCGGGACATCCTGCTGCGTTACCATGACAACAACAACCACGCTGGCCGAGTTCGGATGGTGAAGGAGATCATGGTGAGTTCAGACAACAGCAAAAGTTTAGACGTAAACAGCAAAAGTTTAAATGTAAACAGCAAAAGTTTAGATGTAAACAATGAAGGTTTAGATGTAAACAGTGAAGGTTTCCACAGCGATAAAGGGAGTTTGCTAAAAGCAGCTGGACTGTGCCGGTGGCGTCTCTTCTGTGTCCAGCTCTTGTATTATTGGGTCGGAGTGACGGAGGCCGTGAAGAAGTGGATCAAAGCCTGCACCGTCTGTCAGAACCGACCTCGCCCCGAACCTCTGGACCCGCCCGTCCACTTCTGCCTGGTTTACGGCTGCGATGCCTCCAGTTACGTTCACCCCGAGCTCAGCTTCCACAGGTCAGATTCCACGTTGACACCACGACTTCAACAGATCAGTTATCGGATTATTTCTAGATGGTTCCTGCTATCAGTTTCCTGCAGTTAACAGTTCATGCATGAAAATCAGTTTCAAGGAAAGGCATGAAAACGGCTAGTCATGGATAAAGGATAAAACTACATGTGGCCAATCATACTGTCAGAGCATCCAGGTGAGGTGCTGTACCTGTCTCATATACAACAGTCCTTATCTGTGATTAACAGGATTCTATTTGAATTGTTTTTATGGTTATTAAAATCAATAAGCACATTTTAAACGTACTAATAGAGTGAAAAGACCTAACAGTGAGAACTGGACAGATCAGTTCAGTTAAAATAAAATCTATTTCACTGCTAGTTAGAGCTGCCAGTATTTATTATTTTCTCTGTTTATGAATCTGTTGATTATTTTCTGTGTGAATCAATCAGCTGTTTTCGCTAAAATGTCTTGTTTCATCCAATGATATTCAGTTGTTTCTTAAGGAGTAGAAAAGAAACCCAAAAATATGCATATTTAAGAAGCTACAGTCTCAGAATTTTTGAGTTCTTTGACCTAAAACATTTCTCAAATCAAATAATCAGTTATCAGACCAGTTAGCAGTTAATTCAGTAGGGTTAGGGTTAGTAGGGTGATCACTAAATCACTAACCCTTCATTCAGTAGTTGATAATAAATCATCAACCCTAACCAGTGGAATGAAGCTCCTGTCTCCTCTTTGTGTCCACATCTTTAGCATAAACTACTTGAATTTAGGAAGACAGCTAAAGTAGAAAAGTTGGTGCTAACAGAAGTGATTGTCACATTTATCACATTTTAAATCCTAATCAAAAGCCTGAAAGTGTTGATGAGGAATGTTGAGCTGCAGCATTTTAAGCAGTTTAGCGACTCCTGAAGCTGAACAGACCAGCAGGTTTTAGTTGAAGCTACAGTAAAGTGCTGTCTGACCATCAGTAGCAGGAACTGTTGTACTTTCTAAAAAATAAACACCAAAGGGACGTATTTAATCAGAATTAAATGGGATCCAGGTTTCCAAAGGAGGCGGAGAGGCGGCGGACGTGGCTGGCGGTGGCTCAGAGGGACGAAGGTTCGCTCAGATCAAACTCCTACATCTGCTCACGACACTTTGACTCATCCTGCTTCAACCTGAGCGACGAAGGTCAACGGATGCTGTCATCAGACGCTGTACCGACCATCGTACCGCAAACTACTAAAGAGGACGAGGTGATACGATGCAGACACAGTTTACCTTTAAATGATGCACTCTGTACATACACCTGAACACCTGAACACAGGTTCTCTCTACAGCGACCAGTGTCTCCAGCCAGCATTAACTCAGGAGTTAAACCCAGATTACAGAGCAGTGATCTGATCTGAACTGACCAGAGTTCACCTCTAACCTCAAACAGATCAGCTGGCTTCTTATGACCACATCATGGAACAAACCTGACCAACATGGACCAGAATCTAGACCAAGAACCAGAACAAGACCTCTATGGAGTCTGGATCAGGAACCCAACCCTCAAACAATCAGCCCGACCCCCGTAGATTAAGACTCTACCTCAGAGAGCAGCAACAGGAAGTTTTACATTTATTAAGACACTGAAAAAAGCAGAATGAATGTTGTGGATCGAGGAGTTTCTGCTGACTGAGAAAGACGGACACAGTTTGACCAAAGTCATTTTTAAACCTTGTCAGCAGCTGATTGGACATCGTCATAGAAACAGAGCTGACAGGTGCTCAGTCACACCTGTGGAATATATCATTTAAACCTGGAAATAATTTAAACATTCAATGTTTCTAAAGACTAAATTCTTCTTCCTAGTCTTCGTACTGCATATTTACATACTTAATTTGTGGACAAGCTCCAGGCCAGAGATGTATTTCTTAATCTGATGAATGATTGTGATTTCTGATATAACTGGACTCCAGACTGTCATCAGTACAGCTGCAGATACAACCTTTACCGTGTTGCATTGTGGGAGTGAATGATGACGGTTGGTCAGACGGTCTCTTCTCTTCCTGCCTCATGTGGAGAACAGTCAGGTTAACTTTACCGTGATCCAGTGATGAAACCATCTATATGTGAGGAGAGGGACTCACCTGTTCAGGTTACAGCAGAGATCTCCATCTAGTCAGTGAAGAAGAGAAAGTCCTGCATTCATTTTCTGCTCAAAGTGAAAAGGTTTTATCAGCACAGTGTTGTCACATTTATTGAATACCTGTTGAAGGTTTTAATGCTGATATAATGCTGGACGGTTTAATGAAACACTGCAGAATCTAATATTTTGAACTGTCCACAGAGCTCCGGCCATCCCATCAACACGACAACAGTGTCTATATTTAAATTCAAATACAGTTCGTCTGAAAAACTAAATGTTCCTAATTTGTTTAGATTTTCTCTTTAAAACAATCAAAAAGTAGCAGCAGGAACACAGTTGAAGTAGCGTTCTAACCTGAACAGAACCCGTGCCTACTGATAGAGGAGCTGCTCATGTGTTGTTCTTTGGTCTTCAGGTGGTTGTCCCTTCAGAGGATGAATTTCTTCCCTCCAACACCCTGGAAGACCTTCTGTCGATAGCTGCTGCTGCAGAAACCCCAGAATCCTCTGGTCCGGCCTTAGAAGCCCCAGTGGGGCTGCAGGAACACCAGTACTGCCTCCCAGCTCCTGATCCAGACTCCATGGAGGTCCAGACGGTGAGGGACCTCAAGAAGAGGAAGACCATCGTGGAGCCAAGCTTCTCCACTTACAACCATATTGCCAGGTAGACGACTTCCAGACAGGTGGCTGATTTTAATCTTCATTTCTCTGAGTGTGCTGTTTGTTCTGCAGGTATCTGAGCCACCGAGTCTTACCTCTGCAGAGCAAGAGAAGCAGAGGGGCTTTAAAACGGATGTCCAAGCGCTTCGGCCTGATAGGTGAAAGCAAACAGTCCAACTCTCAACAAACACATGATGATGTTGAATTAGACTGAAATGCTTTAGAATCCTGTTTGTGTTTCAGACGGAGAGCTGATGTACACCAGAGTATCTCCACCTGTCAGAGTCCCACGCAGCAGAGAGGAGGTAAAGCAGCAAAGTACCGACTTTAACCCTCCTAGACCTAACCCTAACCCTCCTAACCTTACTAAACCTAACCCACGCAGCAGAGAGGAGGTAGAGTGCCAAAGTACCAACTTTAAATGAAAACTGTCGGGGTATTAGACAGTTTAAATGCAGACTGTCGGGGTATTAGTTTAAATACAGACTATTGGGGTATTAGACAGTTTAAATGCAGACTGTTGGGGTATTAGTTTAAATACAGACTATCGGGGTATTAGACAGTTTAAATGCAGACTGTTGGGGTATTAGACAGTTTAAATGCAGACTGTTGGGGTATTAGTTTAAATACAGACTATCGGGGTATTAGACAGTTTAAATGCAGACTGTCGGGGTATTAGTTTAAATACAGACTATCGGGGTATTAGACAGTTTAAATGCAGGCTGTTGGGGTATTAGACAGTTTAAATGCAGACTGTTGGGGTATTAGTTTAAATACAGACTATCGGGGTATTAGACAGTTTAAATGCAGACTGTCGGGGTATTCGTTTAAATACAGACTATCGGGGTATTAGACAGTTTAAATGCAGACTGTTGGGGTATTAGACAGTTTAAATGTAGACTGTTGGGGTATTAGTTTAAATACAGACTATCGGGGTATTAGACAGTTTAAATGCAGACTGTCGGGGTATTAGTTTAAATACAGACTATCGGGGTATTAGACAGTTTAAATGCAGACTGTTGGGGTATTAGACAGTTTAAATGCAGACTGTCGGGGTATTAGTTTAAATACAGACTATCGGGGTATTAGACAGTTTAAATGCAGACTGTTGGGGTATTAGACAGTTTAAATGCAGACTGTTGGGGTATTAGACAGTTTAAATGCAGACTGTCGGGGTATTAGACAGTTTAAATGAAGACACTCCCCTTTGATTCCAGGTAAACTCCATCCTGCAGCAGTTCCATGATAACCAGGGTCACTACGGTCAGGGAATCTGCCAGCGAGAGATCTCCAAACACTTCTACTGGGCCAGCATGAGCTGCGACTTATCCACCTGGATCTCCAGCTGCAACACCTGCCTCACCAGGAGCAAGAGAAAGTGGCTTCGCTGCAGCGTCATCAGCTGCAGCAACTGCTGCGGGCCGGTGGAGCGAGGCCTTGGACTCACCTTCCACAGGTAACACTGGGACTCACCTTCCGCAGGTAACACTGTGACTCACCTTCCACAGGTAGCTGGGACTCACCTTCCACAGGTAACTGGGACTCACCTTCCACAGGTAACACTGGGACTCACCTTCCGCAGGTAACACTGGGACTCACCTTCCGCAGGTAACACTGGGACTCACCTTCCGCAGGTAACACTGTGACTCACCTTCCACAGGTAGCTGGGACTCACCTTCCACAGGTAACTGGGACTCACCTTCCACAGGTAACACTGGGACTCACCTTCCGCAGGTAACACTGTGACTCACCTTCCACAGGTAACACTGGGACTCACCTTCCGCAGGTAACACTGGGACTCACCTTCCGCAGGTAACACTGGGACTCACCTTCCACAGGTAACACTGGGACTCACCTTCCACAGGTAACACTGGGACTCACCTTCCACAGGTAACACTGGGACTCACCTTCCACAGGTAACACTGTGACTCACCTTCCACAGGTAACTGGGACTCACCTTCCACAGGTAACTGGGACTCACCTTCCACAGGTAACACTGGGACTCACCTTCCGCAGGTAACACTGTGACTCACCTTCCACAGGTAGCTGGGACTCACCTTCCACAGGTAACTGGGACTCACCTTCCACAGGTAACACTGGGACTCACCTTCCGCAGGTAACACTGTGACTCACCTTCCACAGGTAGCTGGGACTCACCTTCCACAGGTAACTGGGACTCACCTTCCACAGGTAACACTGGGACTCACCTTCCGCAGGTAACACTGTGACTCACCTTCCACAGGTAGCTGGGACTCACCTTCCACAGGTAACTGGGACTCACCTTCCACAGGTAACACTGGGACTCACCTTCCGCAGGTAACACTGTGACTCACCTTCCACAGGTAACTGGGACTCACCTTCCACAGGTAACTGGGACTCACCTTCCACAGGTAACTGGGACTCACCTTCCACAGGTAACACTGGGACTCACCTTCCACAGGTAACTGGGACTCACCTTCCACAGGTAACACTGGGACTCACCTTGCACAGGTAACTGGGACTCACCTTCCACAGGTAACACTGGGACTCACCTTCCACAGGTAACTGGGACTCACCTTCCACAGGTAACACTGGGACTCACCATCCACAGGTAACACTGGGACTCACCTGCCACAGGTAACACTGGGACTCACCTTCCACCGGTAACTCTCTGGAACCAGCTGAATGAAACAGGAACTGAAAGGATTTCTCGTCTCCAGTTTTGGTGATTTTCTCTTTCTACTACTTTCAGGTGTTTTCAGGGGTTTTCAGGTGTTTTCACTGGTTTTCAGGTGTTGTCTTTCTCAGCTGATGCTTCAGTTCATTTGTCCTCAACTTTGTTCCAAAATCTGAATGTTTTAGTTTAAATTAGTGTTAATTACCAGTGAACTGACGTCATGCAGGTAGAGAATATTTTAGTGATCTTTCCTCCTCAGATGAAGTCTTTTATTCATGATCTTTCCTCCTCAGATGAAGTCTTTTATTCGTGATCTTTCCTGTGTATAATGATACTGTAGTGTGTAAATCTTAATTTTAAATTTATTTAGGTCATTATATAATTGTAAAATATTGTAGATTCATAACCTGAGTATTTAAACTTGTTTGGTAAATTCAGAAAGTTGGTCTTATTTCTGTGGTAAAAACACTTTGACTCCATGTCTGTTGTTTGAAATGTTTTGAATTAATAACTTATATTTGATATCAATGAGCATCTTCTTCTACTTCTGTCGACTGAATGTGTCCAGTGTGAGACTCTTTATGCTCTTTTACTGTCAAACTGTCAGTCAGGACTGAATAAAGTGAATCAGGTGATGTGTTTTCTCCTGCTGGTTTCTGTTCCGGGCTGCACATTGGCGTAGTGGTTAGCACTTTCACCTTGCAGCGAGAAGGTCCCTGGTTCGCGTCCCGGCTTTCCCGGGATCTTTCTGCATGGAGTTTGCATGTTCTCCCTGTGCATGCGTGGGTTTTCTCCGGGTACTCCGGCTTCCTCCCACAGTCCAAAAATATGCTGAGGTTAATTGATCATTCTAAATTGCCCGTAGGTGTGAATGTGAGAGTGATTGTTTGTCTCTGTATGTAGCCCTGTGACAGACTGGTGACCTGTCTAGGGTGTCCCCTGCCTTCACCTGAGTCAGCTGGGATAGACTCCAGCCCCCCCATGACCCTAGTGAGGATTAAGCAGTGTATAGATAATGGATGGATGGATGGGTTTCTGTTCCGTAGGTTTCCTCTCCATGACGCCGCCCTGCTGGCTCGCTGGCTGAAGGCCGTCGGACGTTCTAACTGGCTTCCTCGGCTGCGGTCGTCCGTCTGTTCCACTCATTTCACTGAGGACTGCTTGGACCGGCGTGGGGAGAAGGTGGTCCTCCGTCCAGATGCTGTTCCTACCCTCATGGTCCACGGAGACTCGGTGAGACGCAGCAGATTCTGAGGTAAGCGGTAAAAAGCAGCATTTCAACCGCCTGTGTTTCATCCACAGATGACATCCAGAGGTCAGAACCAGCCTGCAGGACAGGAGGAGGTGAGTTTATGTTCATGAGATGATTCACGGCCTCCATTAAGCCTGATGACGCTAACACCTGCTCGTATCTACTCCTCAGGCCTTCTTTGCCAAATACGACGCCGTGGAGCTTTACCTGAGCAGACGCACCTATCCGCCCGGACTGAGCTACGTGGAGAAGAACACCTTCAGGAGGTTCTGCAAGAAATTCACCATGAAAGGTTCCAACACTTGGGAGCTGAAAATACTGCAGTTCTGAAGCTTTTTCTGACTCATACCAGCCAGACAGGAACAAACACTAGTTTCTCTGTTGTCCTCTGTTCCATGTTTTGTGTATTTAACGAAATATGATTTTTTTATTTATATATATATATATATATATATATATATATATATATATATATATATATATATATATATATATATATATATATATACATATATATATATATATATATATATATATATATATATATATATATATATACACAGATAAAGTTATTTAAATAGTTACTTATTTACTTTTAATAGTTTCTACGTTGTCCTCTGCTCCATATTCAGTGTGTTTAACAGTTTGCTGTTTGACTGCTAGTCCAGATCCATCAGAGCTACAGCTCTGTTCTGGACTTCCTGACTCTCAGCTCATATCTGCTGATGTTTCAGACGACAAGCTTCACTCCACCAGAGGAGATCGACTGCGTTTGGTTCTGAGGAGTCGGCAGCAGGTTGAAGCCGCTCTGACCGATTACCATGACGAGCTCAATCACCTGGACGTCAACAAATGTCTGCGGCTGCTCAACGAGAGGTGGGTCGGCTTCACCCCAGAGGTTAGGGTTAGACATCTATTTCAGCTCTGACCTCACATTTGTCCTTTGATCTCATGTCTGTCCTCTGACCTCACGTCTGTCCTGTGACATCACGTCTGTCCTCTGACATGACGTCTGTCCTCTGACCTCACGTCTGTCCTCTGACATCACATCTGTCCTCTGACATGACGTCTGTCCTCTGACCTCACGTCTGTCCTGTGACATCACGTCTGTCCTCTCACCTCACGTCTGTCCTGTGACATCACGTCTGTCCTCTGACCTCACGTCTGTCCTGTGACATGACGTCTGTCCTGTGACCTCACGTCTGTCCTCTGACCTCACGTCTGTCCTGTGACATCACGCCTGTCCTCTGACATGACGTCTGTCCTCTGACCTCACGTCTGTCCTCTGACATCACGTCTGTCCTCTGACATCACGTCTGTCCTCTCACCTCATGTCTGTCCTGTGACATCACGTCTGTCCTCTCACCTCACGTCTGTCCTGTGACATCACGTCTGTCCTCTGACATGACGTCTGTCCTCTGACATCACGTCTGTCCTCTCACCTCACGTCTGTCCTGTGACATCACGTCTGTCCTCTGACATCACGTCTGTCCTCTGACCTCATGTCTGTCCTCTGACATGACGTCTGTCCTCTGACCTCACGTCTGTCCTGTGACATCACGTCTGTCCTCTGACCTCACGTCTGTCCTCTGACATCACATCTGTCCTCTGACATCACGTCTGTCCTCTGACCTCACGTCTGTCCTGTGACATCACGTGTGTCCTCTCACCTCACGTCTGTCCTGTGACATCACGTCTGTCCTCTGACCTCACGTCTGTCCTGTGACATGACGTCAGTCCTGTGACATCACGTCTGTCCTCTGACCTCACGTCTGTCCTGTGACATCACGTCTGTCCTCTGACATCACGTCTGTCCTCTGACATGACGTCTGTCCTCTGACCTCACGTCTGTCCTGTGACATCACGTCTGTCCTCTGACATCACGTCTGTCCTCTGACCTCACGTCTGTCCTGTGACATCACGTCTGTCCTCTCACCTCACGTCTGTCCTGTGACATCACGTCTGTCCTCTGACATGACGTCTGTCCTCTGACATCACGTCTGTCCTCTCACCTCACGTCTGTCCTGTGACATCATGTCTGTCCTCTGACCTCACGTCTGTCCTGTGACATCACGTCTGTCCTCTGACATCACGTCTGTCCTCTGACCTCATGTCTGTCCTCTGACATGACGTCTGTCCTCTGACCTCACGTCTGTCCTGTGACATCACGTCTGTCCTCTGACCTCACGTCTGTCCTCTGACATCACGTCTGTCCTCTGACATCACGTCTGTCCTCTGACCTCACGTCTGTCCTGTGACATCACGTCTGTCCTCTCACCTCACGTCTGTCCTGTGACATCACGTCTGTCCTCTGACATGACGTCTGTCCTCTGACATCACGTCTGTCCTCTCACCTCACGTCTGTCCTGTGACATGACGTCTGTCCTCTGACATCACGTCTATCCTCTGACATCACGTCTGTCCTCTGACATCACGTCTGTCCTCTGACCTCACGTCTGTCCTGTGACATCACGTGTGTCCTCTCACCTCACGTCTGTCCTGTGACATCACGTCTGTCCTCTGACCTCACGTCTGTCCTGTGACATGACGTCAGTCCTGTGACATCACGTCTGTCCTCTGACCTCACGTCTGTCCTGTGACATCACGTCTGTCCTCTGACATCACGTCTGTCCTCTGACATGACGTCTGTCCTCTGACCTCACGTCTGTCCTGTGACATCACGTCTGTCCTCTGACATCACGTCTGTCCTCTGACCTCACGTCTGTCCTGTGACATCACGTCTGTCCTCTCACCTCACGTCTGTCCTGTGACATCACGTCTGTCCTCTGACATGACGTCTGTCCTCTGACATCACGTCTGTCCTCTCACCTCACGTCTGTCCTGTGACATCATGTCTGTCCTCTGACCTCACGTCTGTCCTGTGACATCACGTCTGTCCTCTGACATCACGTCTGTCCTCTGACCTCATGTCTGTCCTCTGACATGACGTCTGTCCTCTGACCTCACGTCTGTCCTGTGACATCACGTCTGTCCTCTGACCTCACGTCTGTCCTCTGACATCACGTCTGTCCTCTGACATCACGTCTGTCCTCTGACCTCACGTCTGTCCTGTGACATCACGTCTGTCCTCTCACCTCACGTCTGTCCTGTGACATCACGTCTGTCCTCTCACCTCACGTCTGTCCTGTGACATGACGTCTGTCCTGTGACATCACGTCTGTCCTCTGACCTCACGTCTGTCCTGTGACATGACGTCTGTCCTGTGACATCACGTCTGTCCTCTGACATCACGTCTGTCCTCTGACATGACGTCTGTCCTCTGACCTCACGTCTGTCCTGTGACATCACGTCTGTCCTCTGACATCACGTCTGTCCTCTGACCTCACGTCTGTCCTGTGACATCACGTCTGTCCTCTCACCTCACGTCTGTCCTGTGACATCACGTCTGTCCTCTGACATGACGTCTGTCCTCTGACATCACGTCTGTCCTCTCACCTCACGTCTGTCCTGTGACATGACGTCTGTCCTCTGACATCACGTCTATCCTCTGACATCACGTCTGTCCTCTGACATCACGTCTGTCCTCTGACCTCACGTCTGTCCTCTGACATCACGTCTGTCCTCTGACCTCAAGTCTATCCTCTGACATGACGTCTGTCCTCTGACATGACGTCTGTCCTCTGACATCACGTCTGTCCTCTGACCTCACGTCTGTCCTGTGACATCACGTCTGTCCTCTGACCTCACGTCTGTCCTCTGACATGACGTCTGTCCTCTGACATGACGTCTGTCCTCTGACATCACGTCTGTCCTCTGACATCACGTCTGTCCTCTGACCTCACGTCTGTCCTCTGACATGACGTCTGTCCTCTGACCTCACGTCTGTCCTCTGACCTCACGTCTGTCCCCTGACCTCATGTCTGCTCTCTGACAGGTATTTCTGGAAAACCATGAAATCGGATGTGATCCAGTGGATCGACGGCTGCTTCCAGTGCAGCAGGAAGAAGAACCCGGAGACGCTGCTGCACGCGCTCAGATCTCCTCCAATCAGCAGGTTCCTTTTATTACCTCATAATGATGCACCAGAATAAAAGGCTGCAGGACTTTTTCTGTCAAATGAAAGAGTCTTTGTTTGTGCTTTAACTCTCAGTAACAGAAACTGAACTTTGGTTCTTTAATTGGAGCTGTGTAGCTCTGGAGCTCGTATTTCAGTTATTAGTTCTATATTTTCAGTATTTCAACCTTTAATACAGCTGTTTCTACAGTCATCTGTTTAACATTTTTATAGTTTATTAATAACTTTACTTTTAGCAGCTTATCCATTTTTATAGCTTCTATTTCAACAGTTTCATCATTTATTTGAATATTTCAGTCAGTTGTTTAGTTCTGTCCAGCTTTTTCTACCATGTTTAAGCTCTTTGGAGTTTAACTTTAAGTTAATTAATCATTTGTGGATTTGCTAACTGTTTATTTGCTGCTTTTAGTAATTTCTTTGATCGAGTACATTCCGATCTTCCATCTAATTCTGCATTGTTTTTAGCTAACATGTTAACTTCAGTCAGTTCCTCTGTGATAATCTATTTCACTGTTAACAACCTTTTCATTGCATTTTTTCCTCATTTTTTAAACAATGCACAAGAATACACAAAAAGCTCAGGATGAATTTTAGATGCTGCAAAAAAACCCTCATCTTTTATATTTTACTTTGGCTTCATGATTTTTCTGGTTCAGAAACAGTTTCATAACGCCGAGGCCAGAATAGAACAAACGCTGTAGAAGTTTAATCCCAGAGACATTAGAAGCTGATAATTCCAGTAGAACTGGTTTATCAGTGGGGGGTTAACTGGTCCTGTGGTTTCACTGTGGTTCTCTGTTCATGTTGACAGCGTCAAAGACGACCAGACCGATGATGCTGATGAAGGAGAGAACAGTGAAGGAGACAGCGAACGGCTGAATTCAGACACAGAGGTCAGGTAGACTTCCATCCATTATCTATACACCGCTTAATCCTCACTAGGGTCATGGGGGGGCTGGAGCCTATCCCAGCTGACTCAGGTGAAGGCAGGGGACACCCTAGACAGGTCACCAGTCTGTCGCAGGGCTACATATATAGACAAACAAGCACTCTCACATTCACACCTACGGGCAATTTAGAATGATCAATTAACCTCAGCATATTTTTGGACTGTGGGAGGAAGCCAGAGTACCCGGAGAAAACCCACGCATGCACAGGGAGAACATGCAAACTCCATGCAGAAAGATCCCGGGAAAGCCGGGACGTGAACCAGGGATCTTCTAGCTGCAAGGTGAAAGTGCTAACCACTACGCCACTGTGCAGCCCGTCAGGTAGACTTATTTATATATATTTATATATGCTATTTTATATATATATATATATATATGTATATATATATATATATATATATATATATATATATATATATATATATATATATATATATATATATATATATATATATATATATATATATATATATATATATATATATATATATATATGTATATATATATATATATATATATATATATATATATATATATATATATATATATATATATATATATATATATGTTCAATTCAATTTTACTGACATAGCACAGATTCACAGTATCTCAAAGAGAAGTACTGAAGTTCCATGAAGTACAGACCTGATAAATTACAGACCTGATAAACTACAGACCTGATAAATTACAGCTCGCTTTGTGTTGAATTTTGGTTTTATTTTTTGTAAATAACTTTTGTAACTTGATCAGTTTTCCTGCCTGTTTTTTCTTTATTCATTTGTTCCCCCCCTCATCCCTTCACTCAGAGATGGAACTAAACACACACACACACACACACACACACACACACACACACACACACACACACACACACACACACACACACACACACACACACACACACACACACACACACACACACACAGACACAGACTGATGTTTCTCTGTCTGTCAGTTTTTTGCTGCTGACTTTCCTATAAAACCTCTTTGGTGGAAACCAGCAGTTCCTCTACAGGAGAATCCCTGGAACAGACTGGGTGTGATTTGTTGTGTTTTTGTTGTGTTATCAGGCAGGGTGTTGGTTGGTTTTCTGCTGTGTAACTTGGAACTTGTAACTGTGTAAATTCATCAGTGATCATTTGTGTAAATCAGCTCCTAGAACTAGTTCCTCCTTTAGAATGAGGATGTTTCAGTTGGAAGTGATGAACAGATGAACTCATCGTCTCTCTCCAAGGATGGACCTTCAACCCCCATCAGCCCTCAGACCAGGATCCCCATCCTCCTCCACCTGAGAACTCCCATCAGCCTCCAGTCCAGGACTCCCAGCGCCCCCCTTGTTTCCAGACCATTGTCTGTCCAGAGCAGGTCTGAGAGCCACGTTCAGGTCCAGGATCCAGAAGAAGACCAGAGAGAATGCAGCAGCTCTCAGTGTGTCCGACCTGCTGCAGATCCTCCTCCAGAGAAAACTCACCGTCCAGGTGAACCACAGGCTCAGATCCCAGCACAGAACCGGTCCAGAGTTCAGCACCCAGCAGAGACCAGGAGAACCAGTGGTCTGGAGCCCGTCGTGGCCCCGAGTAACAAACCCTGGCCGGTCTTCACCATCGCTGGTAAAACCCTGGCAAAGACAGGAAGACCAGGTGCTGAGGTGGACAGGTAAGAACCCCCAGCAGGTGGAAGGTCCTGGACCTCCATGGAACCAGAACTACCACCAACTACTTCAGATGTTCTACTTTTCATTATGTGATTGATTAAAGGTGTGATGATGTGACTGATTAAAGGTGTGATCTGTTCCTGATTCTTTTTGTGTCTTTGTAGCTCGTCGGCGTTCCGGAGCTGCAGCAGGCTTCAGGCTCGGACCGTCATCCAGCAGTGCAGCTCGGCCAAGGTGAAGATCCGACCAGCTCTGGATGGAGGAGACGCTCAGTGGGCCGAGGTGGGAGTTCAGTCAGTAATCATCTCATCAATAGTCAGTCATCTCAGCAATAATCAATCACCTCATCGATAATCAATCATGTCATCAATAATCAATCACCAACAGTTCCAGGATCAGTCTGTTTCTCTCTCATGAATTCTATTTAAAGTAAAGCTAAATAAAATGAGATTCTCGGCTTTAAATGAAAACTGTGTTGATCTATTTTCTGAAAGTGTCCAGTTTTCCATTCAGACATGGATTAAACTGGAAAATGTCAGGAACGGTTCATTCTTTGGAATAACGATGAATAAAGGCCAGTCCAGCTGTGAACTCTGAACATTAAAACATCCGGAGAATTAATTTCATCATTTAAATGACCTGAAATCTGAACTCGAATGAAGGAGGAAAAATATGAATAATAATAAAGTGAGTGTAAAATAAGAAGTTTATTAATGAATGAATCCATAAATAAATGGAGTAAATTACAGAGGAATGGAATATTTGATATTTAAACCAGAAACAAAAACACAAGAAGTATTTAGAAACACATGAATGAATTCAAATGATGGAATATTCATGTTTTCTTCTAGTTTGACCGTTTGATCACTGGATTATTGATTATTAATCTAAACCTTGTTTCTGATCACTGGATTATTGATTAATCTAAACCTTGTTCTGTCAGATCCAGGAGGGAATCGTTGTCTACGTTTGTTTTTTCCACGGAGCCACTGAAAATGTCACATATCAGATGGGTGAGATTTTTCACCAAACACATTTTATTTAACCCTTGATCAGAGGAAAAGTGGGTTTTCCTGCGTGAATTCCAGAGATGTGCTGATCATTTTCTGGACATGAACTACTTATTCTTCCATTAGTTTCTGTTCTCAGTTATTTATGCAGAATATTTTCAACTATGGGCTCAGGTTTTTCACACAACAGAAAAAGACACCACAGATCAACCTGATGATTTTAAGAACCCACAAATTTACACAGAAAACCCAACAAATCCAAAGATTCAGCAAAGAATCGTGTCTGAACATGGAAGGACCCATGAAAGCAGTTTTTCTTCTGATTCTAAAGACTTTTAGGGTTGTAGCTCCTCTTTTCTTCTCTGCAGCCTCAGATTGGTCTTCAGCTGTTGTCCTAAAAACCAGGAATAATAAAGAAATGCTGTAACTCAGCTGGTAACAGAGACAACACCACCACCATCAGGTCAAACTACAACATTACAGCACTACCAGAACACTGTTAAAGACCGTCTTCACCCTGGGAGAGTTCAGCTAAAGGAAATGAATAAATTCTAGTAGGGTTAGAGTTAAGTTGGGTTGTAGGGTTTAGTACAGTCTCGGGTTATTGTGATTTCCTTGTTTTAATCTGTTTAAGTTCATCCAGCTTCCATGTTGGGTTGTAGGGTTAAGTTGTAGGGTTGGGTTGTAGGGTTTGAGACACTCTCAGGTTCCTATGATTTCATTCTTCAGTCTGTTTAAGTTCATCCAGCTTCCATGTTTTTGCTCCAACAGCCAACAGTCTGATGAACACCAAGTTCTTCCGGAGGGACCGTGGACACTCGGTGTCGCTGCTCGACCTCCCCGGCAGCGTTCTGTTGGTCCCCCAGGACTCGCTGCTGGCCGAGCCGCCGGTCCGGAGGAGGATCCGGTTCAGAGGCGGCTGTGAGCTCTGGAGAGCCGCTCAGCTGCTGTCCGGCCTGGCGTCGGCCTGCAGGGAGCTCATGGCAGCCTCCAACAAATGCACCGAGGCGGGAGTGAAGGTGGAGCAAGGCGTCTACGGACAGAAACAGGAGATGGTCCTAAAGGCCGAGGAGCCGCTGACGCTGCTGCTGGACTTCTGAGCTTCAGCAGCTTCTGGAGAACAAACGGGAGCTTGTCGGGTTCCAGCTTTCAGGTGAACTCATCCTTACAAAGTTTCCACAGATTGAAGTTTTTAGACAGAACGAGCTAAAATCCCAGATGATTTTATCTGCAGTGCTGAGATAAAAACTGTCATCAAATAAATAATAATAAATAAAAGAACACAATAAAATACAATAAAAGCCAGAGAGATGGAGCTGGAAGGTATTTTGTGAATTTGTACTTCTTGAAGATCAGTTATTGTGTTTTTTTCGTAAAAGCACCGAGATGCAGGACAGACTGACAGCTGGGTTAATTTCATCACTTTAATTGTCCATATTTTACATCTAATTTCCTGGAATTTCAGGAAAGAAATGGATGTCTTTAGTGAGTGGAGGAGACATTCCTGTTCTTATTCAAAGAAAAAACTAACCTCTGTTTTTAGGAAAGTGTACGATGTGTTCACTGACTTACTGATAACCACAAATATCACAATAATATAATATAATATAATATAATATAATATAATATAATATAATATAATATAATATAATATAATATAATATAATATAATGATCTGAGTCTGTTAATTCACACACTTACTGATCCAACAACATCAGGAGGAAACATCTGGAGAACCTGTTGGAAATGAGGGTGTTAGTGAGAAAGATTGAGTCTGTCAGAGACCTCAGGATGTCTGAATGCTTCCTCTGGCTTTTCTGACCCACAATCCTCTGCAGCAGAACAGATGATGTCACCGTGTCTGAAAACAGAAAAACTACAGATTTCCTTCTGGTTTCCTGACAGACAGCAGCAGATGGAGATGATCAGAGTCCTGAGCAGCAGTGGACTGAGATCACCCAATCACAGAAGAAAATCTTTATTTTGTTCAGCCAATAGGAAACTAGCACCACTTCTAACCTCTGATTGGATGGGCAGACTGCAGTCAACCTCTCAGAGCTTCCAATGGTAGTAAAAGTGCAAAGAGAAATCCCAGGAGCTGCTGTTCCTCCTGTACTGATGGAACGCGAGTCTAGTGAGTAGTTTGACTTTATTATGCCTGTTGATGTCAGAATCATCCAGAAGCTCTGATATCAGACCTGAAAACATTTATTTTAACCCTGACCCAGTGGTTCCACTGAATGCAGAGGCTGCACTTTGTTCTAGTAGCTGCAGTACAGACAGTAAACCAAAAGATGATTTAGAACACAGAGGACAGGCGGAGACACTAAACCCAAAATGTTCTTCTAGAAAAACCAAGAAAGAACTGAAACCACATGTTTTAAATGTTTTGTCAGCTGAGTTCACATCAGGAGACAGAAATCCTCCCAGTTTGGTTTCCTTGTTAAAGTTTCCACCTTTACTGGTTTAAAGTCTGTGTGGACTGAATGTTTTAATTTCTACAGCAGCTAGAACTGCTCTGTAGTCAAGAGACCCAGAAATTCAACTTGAATAAATACGAGGCTTTAAAGAAATCATGTTCGGCTACAGAGGAGTCGGACTGGAACCGATCAAAGCGTCTCCATAAGAATTAAAGGAGCAGAGAAACAAAATACAGAAAATAGACCAAATGTTGAAGTTTCACTTCATGACTTTTAACAGTTTTTAATAAATGGTAACCTTTAAAATGATAAAATCAACAATTTTAAAGTTTCTTTTTTCATGACTGCAGAGTTTCTACAGCTTCTGTTTTTGTAGCTGCAGTCAGACTGAACATAAATATGGCAGAAACAAACCACCTGAACAGTGATTTCATCAGATGATTCGACTACTGGAAGCTCATAAACCAGCTCTGGCTGCTCTCATCAGTCTCTGGTGTTCATTTATCAGGAGAAACGTTCTACATCAGCGACCTTCTCAGTCCAACACTGAGCCTGTTTTACACAGTTTGGTTTCTTCTTCATCACACTTTATAGTTTATTCATATAAAGGGTTTAAGAGAATTAAATTTAAACATAAACTCGTCCTAACAAGACATTAACTGGATCTGTGACCCAACAGGAAGTCAATCAGCTCTGACATGTTTTCATTCATGCTGTTCCACTGGTGAAGAAAATATTCAGTGAAGGATTTGTTTGAATATTTTTACCCACTTAGAGCCAGCTGAGCGAACATCTGAACCACTGCTGGACCTTCAGGCTCTTCTGAACATCTGAACCACTGCTGGACCTTCAGGCTCTTCTTCTGAACATCTGAACCACTGCTGGACCTTCAGGCTCTTCTTCTGAACATCTGAACCACTGCTGGACCTTCAGGCTCTTCTGAACATCTGAACCACTGCTGGACCTTCAGGCTCTTCTTCTGAACATCTGAACCACTGCTGGACCTTCAGGCTCTTCTTCTGAACATCTGAACCACTGCTGGACCTTCAGGCTCTTCTTCTGAACAACTGAACCACTGCTGGACCTTCAGGCTCTTCTTCTGAACATCTGAACCACTGCTGGACCTTCAGGCTCTTCTTCTGAACATCTGAACCACTGCTGGACCTTCAGGCTCTTCTTCTGAACATCTGAACCACTGCTGGACCTTCAGGCTCTTCTTCTGAACATCTGAACCACTGCTGGACCTTCAGGCTCTTCTTCTGAACATCTGAACCACTGCTGGACCTTCAGGCTCTTCTTCTGAACATCTGAACCACTGCTGGACCTTCAGGCTCTTCTGAACATCTGAACCACTGCTGGACCTTCAGGCTCTTCTTCTGAACATCTGAACCACTGCTGGACCTTCAGGCTCTTCTGAACAACTGAACCACTGCTGGACCTTCAGGCTCTTCTTCTGAACATCTGAACCACTGCTGGACCTTCAGGCTCTTCTTCTGAACAACTGAACCACTGCTGGACCTTCAGGCTCTTCTTCTGAACAACTGAACCACTGCTGGACCTTCAGGCTCTTCTTCTGAACATCTGAACCACTGCTGGACCTTCAGGCTCTTCTGAACAACTGAACCACTGCTGGACCTTCAGGCTCTTCTTCTGAACATCTGAACCACTGCTGGACCTTCAGGCTCTTCTTCTGAACATCTGAACCACTGCTGGACCTTCAGGCTCTTCTTCTGAACATCTGAACCACTGCTGGACCTTCAGGCTCTTCTTCTGAACATCTGAACCACTGCTGGACCTTCAGGCTCTTCTTCTGAACATCTGAACCACTGCTGGACCTTCAGGCTCTTCTTCTGAACATCTGAACCACTGCTGGACCTTCAGGCTCTTCTGAACAACTGAACCACTGCTGGACCTTCAGGCTCTTCTTCCCAGCACGCCATCCAACACCTCCTTCCTTCTAACCTTCCAGTCCCTGCAGGGACCAACAGTTTCTCTGATTCTTCTCGTCTTGGTGTCTCGTGGCTTCTGTTCCCGAGTCAAGGACCCGTCTTCTTCGTGCTCCTAGAAGCAGACTTGTTTTCCCAGCTGCTGTCGGCCACCTCAGTCTCCTTCCCAGACACAGTCGCATTCTTTCAGAGGGTTTCTCTGTCGCATGGCGGTGATGACGGTGATCCTGTTCTCGGAAAGCTGTCGAAGCTCGTCAATCAGCTCCCGGACGCAGGGACTGGGCCACGGGTGACCGTTGAGGTAGTCTCTGAGGATGAAAGATCGCTCCACCAGCAGCTCCAGCTGCACCAGGTGTCGCAGTCGGTGGAGGCTCAGCAGGTCCTTCTCTGGTTCCCGGCGGAAAAATCTGGGAGACAAGGCAGAGCAGACTTTAATAGTGGGAAACCAGCGTGAAACATCGGTGCAGTTCACATGAAAAGAAGAACTCTAAAAGTCTGTGAACTGCTGTCATGGCCCATAAACACACATGGACTTCACCTGGACTGTAGAAGTATCTTTGGAGCTCCAAGCAGCTTCCACAAGATGTGATTCCAACAGGAATCCTTTTAATGCTTCTGACTGACTGAAGCTCTTTTTACAAACTGCATTCTCATCCTTGGACACAGATTTTCCAAAGGTTGATGGTTTTCCTCACAGTCTGAGATTCAGCATCAGGGCAACACCTGGAACATCTATGTCCAGGAGAAGTCTCAACTGGATTCTCTATTATTTGCCAGATTTTCTCTTTTATAAATAAATCATTTGAGGAAATGACTATGAGATGATGAGGTCGACCGGTTCATGCAGTTTACTGTGAGATGCTGGATTCTTTACCGTATCCGTAGAGTCCTGAGTTCTGGGAACAGCATGGGGATCCGTCTGCAGAGGCTGCCGCTGGACCGGTTCTGTTCAATGTCCAGGTGCTCCAGTCCTGGGACTTTGGGTGCGATGGAGTCCATGTCCTTGAGCGTTATGGCGACTCGCAGCGTCAGCCTGGTCACGCTGGATGGGATGGTGGTGGTGTAGGTCGCCAGAGAGTTTCCACCTGATGGGAGAAAGAACAAGAAGCTGGTTTAGATCTGAAGCTTTTAGATCATCGATAAATAAAATCCTATGAAGTCCTTCTAGCTGTGTCACAGAAGATGTTCCTAAGTTCTCTCTGGAGTTGCAGGACTTCAGACTCCTGAACTCACCGATGATGGTGAGCATCTCCAGCTGCTTCAGAGGACTCAGCCACGACCGAAGGCGACAGGTGATGCCTTCTCTGATGTACCTGTACCGGACCGTCAGCGAGCGCAGCGACGTCAGACTCCTCAGAGCATTCTCTGGCAGGATGGTTTCTGGGTAATCCACCAGCTCCAGACTGGTCAGGGCCGGGCCGCCGTACCAGTCCGGTCCTACTGTACCAAAGAGTCTGGTTAGGGCAGTGTTTCTCAAATAGTGGGGCGCGCCCCCCTGGGGGGGCACAGAGGCATGTCAGGGGGGGCGCAGGAGACCGGGAGGAAAAGGTTCTTCAACACGGAACTAATGAGCTGAACTATTGTTTTAACGTCAGCCTGTTTTTCGTGGCGTACAACAATACTGAAATTGTGCTGGCCTATAGACTGTATATGCCATAGATATAAAAAAAATATTAATAACAATGATCTTCTGTATATATCTATGGTATATGCACTGGCCGTTCAGACCCCGAAGTACAGACTCCAGAGAACGGGAGAACGCATCGTTAATGTGCAGTCGGAACACCAGCGTACTTGATCACGTCACGTACTCTGCTCATCTCCTCTGATTATTTTTACTAGCAATGTCAAACATACAGCCTGTGGGCCAAAACCGGCCCACCAGACGACTTTACAAATGATAAAACTTACAACAACATTAACTGTAAATTGCAAATTTGTAAAACTGTAAATTTAAAATAATTTCTAGAACTTGACAAGTTGTTCTGATCATGAAGTAAAATACTAGATTGTTCAGTTCCAGATACCTGTGACTGAATGTTTTGTGTTTTTGTAGATAAACTGTTATCTGGCAGTTACAATGCATGTGTAAATGATGAACTGAGGCATAATAGGCTACTGTTGAAACTGAACTTGTTTTCCTTAAGAAATTTCAGGTTCATAATATTTTGTAAAAAGATAGTTCATTAAATGTGAACATTTTCAGAATGTACTTTTTTTTTAACTAAAACAAAGGGGAAGAGTTGGAGTTGTGGTTATTTATAGGTTATTATGCTGTGATTTTACTGGTGGGGCCCACTGGAGATCAGATTGGATTTATGTGGTCCCTGGACTAAAATGAGACCCCTGATCTTTACTGTGAAAAACAACAAAATGGAATCAGATAAAATAACACAGCCCTGCATATTCACGTTTTAATATTAAAACAGTTTATATATATATATATATATATATATATATATATATATATATATATATATATATATATATATATATATACGCACAAAGTTATTGGGGGGGCATGAAAGTTTTTTGTCCTGCGAAGGGGGGCCCGACAGAAAAAATTTGAGAACCACTGGGTTAGGGTAACTCTACCACCACTAGGACTGTCTAACTGGTCCCAGTTAAACCACTATGGACCTACCTGTCCTCTACCAACCTAGAACCTGTTTATTGTCTGATCTGAGGTGATTCAAAGAACCAAACACAGAACTAAAGTAACCCTACAAGGTGTAGAACCAGGTCAGAGACACCTGGACCAGAACCCACAGACAGGTGACCTCACCTGGCTGCTGCGGGTCCGAAGGGCTGAGGTAGTCGTCGGGCAGCGGCTCTGATGGCTCCCCCCTCATGCCCCAGGACAGGTGTTGCAGCTTGTTCAGGTGCAGCAGCAGGTTGTGGAAGACTCCGCGGGGCACCGGTCGCACCGTGTCCAGGCCGTAGCCCTCCCCCTGCTGGTGGAACAGCAGGTACCGCAGGTTGCCCAGGTGAGACACCGCGTTGATGAACTGCACCGTGCACGGCAGCCGGACGTTGCACACGCTCAGGTGAGTCAGCCGCTCCCGCAGCTGAGCGGTGACGCTCTGGCCGAGGATAGGCTCGTCCCAGGTGGCGTTCCTCACCCCCACGTCCCGGATCTCCGGGAAGCGGGCCAGGTGGTCCAGGTACTTCTCCTTGTACAGCCTTCCTCCGTCCACGAACACCACGGCGGTGAGCGTCGGCAGGAACTTGACGAGGCGCCGCCACTCCTTCCGCCGCAGGTGCCGCACCGCCACCCGGGTCAGCTTCCGGCGGAGCAGCGTGTCCCAGAAGCCGTAGGTGTAGCGGCGGAGGTCGGACAGGACGACAGTGTGGCCCCGCCACAGCGACGGGTGGTCCACCAGCTTCTTCAGGTGTCGGCAGCAGGTGCGCACGGTGTGCTTCTCCTCCGTGCTCAGGTAGCTGAACACGCACACCCAGAGCTCCGGGGGCAGCGGCGGCGGTCCGTCCATCGGTCAGTTAACGGCTAACGATCCGTCCACCGGTCAGTTAACGGCTAACGATCCGTCCACCGGTCAGTTAACGGCTAACGGTCCGTCCATCGGTCAGTTAACGGCTAACGATCCGTCCACCGGTCAGTTAACGGCTAACGATCCGTCCACCGGTCAGTTAACGGCTAACGGTCCGTCCACCGGTCAGTTAACGGCTAACGGTCCGTCCACCGGTCAGTTAACGGCTAACGGTCCGTCCACCGGGCAGTTAACGGCTAACGGTCCGTCCATCGGTCAGTTAACGGCTAACGATCCGTCCACCGGTCAATTAACGGCTAACGATCCGTCCACCGGTCAGTTAACGGCTAACGGAGCGGCCAGAGAACCGGGGAACCTCCGCTGTGTGACCGTGGAGCAGAGAATCCACACTGTGCCGGTTTGTCGCTGTTTACGTTACGACTCTTTCAGGAGCCGCTAACTGATGTTTACCGCAAACCGGCAGCGGCGTCGCGGCCTGATGATGTCATTTGTTTTCTTTAAATCTGTTAAAATAAAATCTTTAAAACGTAAAAAAATGAAGAAATTCTGCTTAAAATAGGAAATGAAATTATCAGTAAAGTAACTTTAATTCGTAAGAGTCTGACAGTTAGTTAGGTAAAGTTGGCAAGATATTCACAGATTCGGACTTCCGGCATCAATAACTCATGAGATATACGTTGTAAAAACATAAACAATGCCTCTTTCAAATCGCTGTAAGCTAGACAATGTGCTACGAGGCCAGTTTTATCAAAAGTCGCTGTCTTTCAAGTTGCAGAAATAGCACTGATGTCTATGAGCAGCCGGCTGTGCAACGAGTGAACAGGGACCGTCTGCAAATAGCAAAACCGCTGCAACAGCGAAGAGAGACAAATATTCAATTACTTAACTTTTATACACTGTAGTGTCACCAAATTTACTGCAGCCATCAATTGTCTCCTGCTGGTCATACTACAACTCTTGGTTTGACACTAAATAAAAAAAATCTGAATTTTAAGGAATTTTTTATCATTTTATTAGTAATAAAATACAATAACTTCCCCCTTGTTTACTGTAGCGTCACCAAAATCATTGGAGCCTTCAATTGTCTCCTGCTGCTCATACTACAACTCTTGGTTTGACACTAAATACAAAATCTGAATTTTAAGAAATTTTCATTATTTTAGTATTGTTTTAATAAATTCAATAACTTCACTCTTGTTTACTTTAGTGTCACCAAAATCACTGGAGCCTTCAATTGGCTTCTGCTGGTCATACTACAACACTTGGTTTGATATTAAGTACAAAATTTGAATTTTAAATAATTTTTATTGGTAATAAAATTCATTAACTTCACTCTTATGTACTGTAGTGTCACCAAACTCGCTGCTGCCATCAGTTGTCTCCTGACTGTCACAGTACAACCCTTGGTTTGATATTAAATAGAAAATCTGAATTTTAAGGAATTGTTATTGGTAATAAAATTCAATAACTTCACTCTTATACATTGTAGTGTTACCAAAATCACTGGAGCCATCAGTTGACTCCTGCTGGTCATACTACAACTCTTGGTTTGATATTAAATAAAAAAGTCTGAATTTTAAGGAATTTTTTTCTTATTTTCTTATTATTTTATTAGTAATAAAATTCAATAACTTCCCTCTTATGTACTGTAAAATGATTACACTCTGTCTAACTCAGTTGGCTCCTTTTGATCATACTACAACTCTTGGTTTGATATTTAACTATTTTTCATGATTTTAAGGATTTTTTTTTTTTATTGGTAATGAAATTGTTGTTATATATCTCAAATATTTTTTGTTGTAACAGTTAAAAGTGGTCATCCATTTTTTTTTTGGTAGATTGTGTAACATTAATAACCAAAAGTAACTGAATTTTAATGATTTGGGTTGTTTATTGCCATGTGAAGATGTGCACACTATTTAGTGTGCATGCTTGTGTGTGAAGTTTAAGGATTATGAGTAAATTAGCTTTGACGGCTCTTCTCTTGATGTGTGTGGGGCTATATTTTTAGATCCACAGTGCACCTGTTTGTCCAAATACATGATACTGAATAGTAATGGAACTTGGACTCCTCATCAAAGAGAGGATCAGATAACATCAATATACCAAACTAAACTGTTTAGACTGTCTCCTCAAGTACTGACGACTGGGAAGAAAGACAGTCAGACGCTTTCTTACGAGGCTGCAGCATTAACTGATTCATTTAAACCCTAATGTTAAACAGCTAATAATATTTTCCAAGTTAAGGACTGCACGGACAATACTTGGAAGAAAAAACCTGAAGGTATGATCAGTAGGACCCTTTTGATGGTTGGATGGCGTTTATTTTTTCTGCAGTGTTTAAGAGTAAAGTAAGTGAATTTTATTTACTACAAAAATTCCTTAAAATTCAGATTTTTTACTTAATGTCAAACCAAGAGTTGTAGTATGACAATCAGGAGCCAACTGATGGCTCCAGCGAATTTGATGACACTACAGTGTGTAAGAGGGAAGTTATTGAATTTTATGACTAATAATAATAAAATAATAAAAATTTCTTAAAATTCAGATTTTGCATTTAGTGTCAAACCAAGAGTTGTAGTATGACAATCAGGAGCCAACTGATGGCTCCAGCGAATTTGATGACACTACAGTGTGTAAGAGGGAAGTTATTGAATTTTATGACTAATAAAATAATAAGAAAATAAGAAAAAAATTCCTTAAAATTCAGATTTTTTTATTTAATATCAAACCAAGTGTTGTAGTATGACCAGTGGGAGACAATTGAAGGCTCTAGTGATTTTGGTGACACTAAAGTAAACAAGAGTGAAGTTATTGAATTTATTACTAATAAAACAATACTAAAATAATGAAAATTTCTTAAAATTCAGATTTTGTATTTAGTGTCAAACCAAGAATTGTAGTATGACCAGCAGGAGACAATTGATGGCTGCAGTAAATTTGGTGACACTACAGTGTATAAAAGTTAAGTAATTGAATATCTGTGTCTCTTCGCTGTTGCAGCGGTTTTGCTATTTGCAGACGGTCCCTGTTCACTCGTTGCACAGCCGGCTTACAGGATGTTTGTACACAACTTCCTGTTTCATTAAAAAAACGGAAACATTTCATGAATCTCCCTCGGGATTAATTATCTATCTATCCATCCATCCATCTATTTGACATAGGTGTGTGTGTGTGTGTGTGTGTGTGTGTGTGTGTGTGTGTGCGTGCGTGCGTGCGTGCGTGCGTGTGTGTGACCCTAAACCTGAAAACGTCCAGATGAGTTGCACATCGACCACAGAGTCCAAACGTTTGCATGTTTTGTGTTTTTTCAGTGTCTTCAGTTGTCGTTCAGTCGCTGCAGCAGTGATTCAGAATGCAGATTAACAGGTTTACTGTGAAATTACCTGCACAGGTGTGCCATATAGCCACTCTCCTCCTGTGGTTTAATATTTCAGTGTAGATTCTTTACCTTTGTAGGCTGTTTTAAACTCTCCTTTATTATATTGTATTGGTACTTCCCTGGAACAGCTAACCCATTCAGAGCATGAAATGTGTCTGATCTTTTCTTTGTGAAGTGTCTGTACGTCAGGAACACTTGGACTGAAAATCCAACAATCACAGCTGCTCAAACAGATTTTTATTTTTTTCCTTTGCTGATGTAAAATTAAACACAAATTACAAAAATTAACAACTAAAGCCGGTGATTTATGACATGATGACGGTTGTCACAGATGGGAAATCAGCTGATTCATCCCATAAAACCAGACATCACACTGCCTCAGAGACACCAGCCTCAGGTACAGAACTCCTACATTTCCCAAAATGCTTTTCAGACTAATCATTTACCTGCCAGCATATAGACAGACAGAAACATCGGATTTACCCAAATGAAGGGATGCAAAACATAGAGTCCAAACACCCACAGATTCATTCTTTAATTTGTTTGACCTTTTATTAGAACCTGTTTTACTGTTGAAGCTGGTTCAATGTTAACTGAAAAATAAAGTGAATGTTATTATTTTCTGCAGTTTTCTTCTCAATGACTGAAGTTCAAACTGATTTACAGAACAAACATCATGAGGAAAGAAAGTGAATTCAAATATTCAAGAAAACATTCTGAGATAATAAAAAACTTTAAAGTTACTGAGTCAAACATTTTACTAAATAAGGAACTATTTTTTACTTTATTTTCATCATTTTGAATTTTAGATTTATTTTGTTCAGCTTTTTATCTCATTCTTTTAATGTTGAGTGAATTATTGTTTTGAATCATGAGTTATTGTTTTACCTTTTATATCCATTTTTCATTTTGATGTCATCTTTTTTAAATTATCTCAGTCTATGAGGTTTTATCTCATGTTATTTATTACATCTACATTTAGATTTTAAAGTCATAGGTTGGACTCTTATCTGTTTTCTTTTCATCTCAGTTTAGATTTAATGTCACAGTTTTGACTTTTTATTTCACTGCTTTGACATAAAGTCAAAATTTGGACTCATTGAAGTTAAAGTGAAAATTCTGACAAAAAGTTAAAACTTCAAAAATATGACTTAATGTTAATGTCTGCCAAAAATACTGTGTAAATTAAAAAAGAGCATTTGGTACTAATAATTTCAAACTTTTTTAACTTTTCATACCAAATTTCTGATTAATAAACCTTTTAGTTCCTTAAACTTAGTGAACTTCAAAAAATAATTAATGACTCAGTAAGTTCTGTTATTTCCAAAACGCAGACTTTTTCATATCTCCTTTATATTTTTTACTTTATTTCAACATTTTTATTTTTATCTCAGAATTTTGACTTATTTTGACTTTTAATTTTCTTTTGCTGGTGGAAATGAGCTTCAGTACAAAGTTCCAGGTCTACAGGGTAACATGAAATCAGAAAATGTGAATTACTGCTCTTAGTTTGTAATTAAACTCAAATCTTGTCTGCCAGCGTCTGTCCACACTGGATTCATTTTCAAAACACAGTTTAGGACTTATCTGCACTAAATCTGACACTGTTCAGTTTCATGTGTGGAAGAAAAAAAAAGCTGGAGGTTCAAACCAGCAGGAAACACTCTAAATCCTAAATGATACTCTGTCAGAGTCGACTGTCTTCTGTCTATAAAAACCAAAACACTCAGAGAAACGCTGAACAGTTTCCCAGACTGAAGGTTTTAGTGAGGCTGCTGGAAAGCATCAGCAGGTATTTCAATATTTCACACAGAGACTCAGGAGTTCAACATTCATCGACTATTTCTATATACAAAGACAAGAACATATTCATCAACTGTTCGTCGGTAGCTTCGACCGCTGCTCCTCAGAGTTTGTTCTGGTGTCCAAATGCTGTCTCAGCACCCACAGAGTCTGTTCAGTAGTCTTCCTAAAGGCAGATTCTGGTGTCGGAGTTCTTCTCCACTAAAACCATGTTGGCGTCCTCTACTGCGACGGCGAGAACGTCAGGACCATCCAGCCGATCACAAAGTAGAACAGGAACACCGGGTACACCACCAGCGCCTTGCGGTTGGGCGGCTGGCTGTCGGTGAGGAAGGCTGTGGAGGCGAAGGTGGACCAGCCGAAGGACGCCGTGACCACCGCCAGCCTCACGGCGAAGCTGACCATCCCAGTACCGCCGAGCAGGACAAGCCGGCAGACGGCCATGGCCACCGTCAGAGGCATGATGCAGTAACCCAGAACACACAGGCTCTGGAAGAAGGAGATGGTGCCGCCCAGCAGCTTGGAGTTCAGGGTGATGATGATGGAGCCGAACCAGATGATGACGAAGACCTGAGACCCAGAACAAAACCAGAACGTGGTCAGAGGACTGTAAACTTTAAAATCCAATGCAATGCTGTCGTTTTTAGCCGTTTATCACCTCCCTCACTTCATTTCATGGAGTCTAAAAGTCCACCAGTAGAAGTGCTTTTTTCACTTTGTGCTTCCTTTCCATCCCTGAGGTGGTTTACATTCTGGGTTTTTATGTCATCTACATTCCTTCATCAACATTTATGCTTTAACTGGTAGTCAGTTTATGTGTCTCTCTCTGGTAGTTTAGTGTTTCTGAGGTAGTTTTGTGTCTTTAAGATAAGATAAACTTTATTGATCCCACAATGGGGAAAGTTCACTGTTACAGCAGCTCCAAAGGAGAAAAATTGTTTAGAGGCAGTACAGAATAAATAGAAAGACACAGTGCAAAAACGCAGAGAACATTATATACACAGATGTTTGTTTGTTTTTGTTTTTTTTAAGAAGACTATTTACATGAGGTATTTATGGTGGTTTTGTGTCTCTTTATGGTAGTCTTGTTGCCCCTGCCTTGTCGGTCCTGGAGCCTGCCTGCGGCCCCTCCAGCAACCCCTTCAGAAACCCCTCCTGGCTGTCAGTCCGTTTTGCAGATAATAACTAGTGAGTATTTCCTGTCCTGTTACTGGAGCTGAGCAGCACCAGGGACCGTCCTGCCTCAGCGACCTCCGGTTCTACCCTAACTCTAATCCCAACACGGTCCTACCTCAGCGAACTGCGGTCCTCCCTGGTCGTCGCTGTCGGCGGCTCCTCCCTGCAGCAGCAGAGCCAGGGTGACGCAGAGCAGCAGGGGGCCCCACAGGTCCCAGTCCCGCAGCAGCGCGGAGCTCCGCTTCGGGTACAGGACGTGGACGAACTTGTTGCCCACGGCCCGCAGGTCCCGCAGGATGGTCTCCTTCACCGGCTCGTCCAGCGTGGACAGCTCGTCGTCTCTCCTGGAGGAGCCGACGGGCACCGAGATGTCCCCCTCCACCGGGATGTCCTCTGAGATGGAGACGTCGGACAGCCCGGCGAACGGCCTGCTGTCCTCCGCTGCCGCCATTATGGAGCTTTTAAAGACTGTTTCGGTTCCGCAGCAGCCAGCAGAGCTCCTGGAGCTTCAGAGGAACCACACTCCGGCTGAAGCCACCAACTAAACCAGTGAGACCAGTTTCTGGAAAACAGTTTAGCTCCGGGTCGACCGACCGCTGCTCCACGTCAGCTGAGGATTGTTTACTTCCGCTTTACGCAACAGACGCACACGTTTCACCGTGACGTATCACGTACACCCGCCGTACAGGAAACGTTTTCTTTGTGAATTTTATAGAAATTTAACTCAGAATTTCTGCGTTTTTTGTGACTTTTGTGATCATTTCAGTTAGCAGTGTTCGTCTTTTTACACCAACAGGTCTGCTTTTATGCTTTTTCTAAGTGTTTTATTTGGATTATTTTATTGAGTTTTTTTGGATTATTTTCTTGTATTATTTGTACAGTTGTGGTATTTATTGGGCGTCTTGCTCCCTGTAGTTTTCTGTCAAATGCAGTAGATAAGATACAAGATAAGAGATAAGATAATCCTTTATTGCTCCCCACGCCAGGGGAAATTCACACTGTTAAAGCAGCAAAGAAACGTAATAATAATTGCAATATGTACAAGGATGAAAAATTAAAATGAGCATATACAGTATTGACACACTGTAGACAACAGCAATATAAAGTGACTTGAAAATAAATGTAAAATTGCAAAGATGCAGCAGTGCAGAGTTTGTTCTGGTTGAGATAATAATAATAATAATAATAATAATAATAATACATGATATAAGTCTGGTTTATGCTCCCATCAGCCAGTGGTGCTGATGACCTGTCATAGGGTGGAGGTCTTTTTGAAGCCTCCAGCAGTGGGTCAGAGTCCATGATGGACGTGAGCTTCTCCACCATCCTCCTCTATGGAGTCCAGAACCTCCTGACCTTCTGTCCAGTCAGCAGACCACCACAGAGTCAGAGAATGTCCGGAGCAAAGTCCTGGTCTCTCCAGAGGTCCTCAGTCTTCTGCTTTCTTCTCTCTTTTGCTGTATTTCTGCAAATTTGTCACTCATAAACATTTCAAATCTTCAGAGTTTAACATTTTAAGTTTACTTTTAACAGCTGGGAAAAATGGGTTCAAAGCGGGTTAACAGCATCGTAGCACAATCAGTTCTCTAAAATCAGCTCACTGTTCACAGATCAGCCTTAAAGTCACCTGGAAACAGGAAACAGGTGCAGCACAGTAATGTTGGACTCTCATTTTACTGCACCTTCAGGTGATGTCTCCTTCTGTAGCTACATGGACAACATGTTCTGAATCACCTGGACAGAGTATAGTTAACGATGCAAACAGGTGAGTCAATCAAACTAGAATAAATTAATTTCTCCCAACAGAAGAGTGAACCTGGAGTGATGTCAAATCAACAGGTGAACTCTGAACACAACTGAGCACTAAATAAATAAAATAACAAGAGCAAACCAGGAAAAGGAGCAAACAGCACTTTGGCTGTAAAGTTCAACAATCTCTATTGTTATGTTTTGTAGTGACTCCCAGCTACAGGTAAAAATAGAAAAAGACTAAATAAAATCCTCAGAGGATATAAACAGAATTAGAGCAGATTCACCTCAGAGATCAGAAACAAAAACTGTTTATTTAGTGAAGAAATTCTCACATGCTACAGAAAACTATCATTACAAATTCTGTAAAAATAAAAAACTCCAAAATGATTCTGATTATAGCAGATTGATGACTGATGAGTGAGTGACGCTGACACACCTGCTCAGGTGAGCTGCATTCACCTGGATCACCAGGGTCCTAGTGCCCCCAGGCACATCCATCAGTCAGAACCCAACTGATCCGGTTCTGTTAGTCCTGCAGCTTTAGACCGGTTCTGTTAGTCCTGCAGCCTTGGACCGGTTCTGTTAGTCCTGCAGCCTTGGACCGGTTCTGTTAGTCCTGCAGCCTTGGACCGGTTCTGTTAGTCCTGCAGCCTTGGACCGGTTCTGTTAGTCCTGCAGCTTTAGACCGGTTCTGTTAGTCCTGCAGCCTTGGACCGGTTCTGTTAGTCCTGCAGCTTTAGACCGGTTCTGTTAGTTCTGCAGCCTTGGACCGGTTCTGTTAGTCCTGCAGCTTTAGACCGGTTCTGTTAGTCCTGCAGCTTTAGACCGGTTCTGTTAGTCCTGCAGCCTTGGACCGGTTCTGTTAGTCCTGCAGCTTTAGACCGGTTCTGTTAGTCCAGCAGCCTTGGACCGGTTCTGTTAGTCCTGCAGCCTTGGCCCGGTTCTGTTGGACCCGCTGATCCAGAGCCGTCAGGAAGCGGAAGCTGAGGTGGAACTGCAGCACGTCGCAGACTTTGGACCAGAAGTGTCCGGTGAGCCGCTGGAACAGCCGGTACCGGGCCAGCTGGTGGTCCAGCAGCTTCAGCACCACGAAGCCCGCACAGGACAGCACCGCCAGCAGCAGAACCGTGCGCGTGCGACGGTCCCCGTACTTGAGCTGCAGCCGAACCGCCGCGTGCACGGCCAGGGCGACGTGCGCGCCCAGAGCCGCCTCGAAGCCCCGCGCGTGCAGCAGTGTCAGTCCGTAGCTCAGCAGCGAGCACAGCTCCAGCGCGGCCCCGTGCGCGGCTCCGTGCGCGCCGCTCCATCGGCCCGGAGGCTCCTCGATGTACCGGATCCACACCCGAACCCACGCGAAGATCGGTAGCGTGAGCCACTGGTCGAGCACGGCGGGAGCGAGCCGCAGCACCGTCAGGCGCGTCCACTGCACGGGCGCGTAGACCAGGGCCATGAGCGCGAACACCTGCCTCATGTAGCGGCTCCGGTCGGGTTCGGTACCGAGCCGGTTCCACAGCAGCCAGTACAGACCCACGCAGATATAACCCACGTTCACCAAGCAGTTACACGGCATCGCCAGGAACGCGGGCAGAGCGTGCACGCGCTTCTCCGCGTAGTGACTCGGGTCCAGGTCCACCAGAACCGAGTCAAACAGGCCGGTGTTCACCAGAACAACGCAGAGCAGGAAGGGCAGCGACACGGACAGCAGAGCGGCGAACATCCCGGCAGTTAGAGGGCAAATATCTGGAAGTTACCCCGGCAGTTAGAGGGCAAATATCTGGAAGTTACCCCGGCAGTTAGAGGGCAAATATCTGGAAGTTACCCCGGCAGTTAGAGGGCAAATATCTGGAAGTTACCCCGGCAGTTAGAGGGCAAATATCTGGAAGTTACCCCGGCAGTTAGAGGGCAAATATCTGGAAGTTACCCCGGCAGTTAGAGGGCAAATATCTGGAACATTTAAAGTCTTAATATCTGGAACTTAAAGTCTTATCTTCTAGAAGTTCTGCTGCTGAAACTCACGCTCTAAACTCACAGCTGCTGATGTTATTATTCCGGGTTTCAGAAACACGTGATTGAAATGGAGTGTTTGGATTGGCTGCTTGCCTCTCTGTAGACTCCTGTCAGCAAAAAGAAGTATAAAGCCTAATATTGATTTTATTTAATGTTAATAATATGAATAGCATATGTAGCACACCTGAATGAGCTCCTCGGTGGGTTCTGCAAGTAAATTTCCCTTCAGCTGTTTTCTGTCAGTAAACGCTGTTGAATGAATCTGAATCAATCATAAAACTTCATTCTGTTGCTCACAAACAGTAAACTCCATCTGCTGGCGGAAATCAGTTACTACACCAGCAATAGACCATGAACATACTCCAGCTGGATCACAACAAATACTGAAAACTTCAATAACAGCGAATTTGAAACAAGATGACACAACTAGGGTTTCAAACTATAAAATGAACTAATATGTGTCCGTGTTTCAACAATATTACCGTCACATATATATTCAGTATAATAATGATGGTGCATACTAAATACTCATTTGTGAGAAACTGAAAAGAAAGTTCTGCAAACACTGAATGAAACCTCAGCTATTGATTAAAAGTCTGCATATAATGATGTAAAATCTGACAACAGTGAATAAAATCTGTGATTTCTGTGTCAGACATTCTTCCATTGCTCACTATGACACTCTGGATGACCTTTATGAATCTGCTCTCTCAGATTTCATCAACTATTCTTTCAGTTCTACTCAGGACTTCTGCTCATAATCAGTAAAAATCTGTCGTTTATCAGTTCTTTACTTTCTGATTCCAACACAAAGTCTGTAAATGTAGTTTAGAAACATGTATAAGGAGAGGAAAAGGAAGTTCTCAGGTCCATGTTTAGGTTACAGCAGGAATAAATAAAGAACACAGCACAAAATAAAACATTAGAAATGAATTAGTTTAATATCAGAGAATCCTTTACTGCTCCCCACGCCAGGAGAAATTCACACAGCTAGGGTTAGTTAATATGTTCTGTATTACATTTGTCTAATATACATCATACTGTTTAGCACCAATCATTAGCACTATTCATTTCTGTTATTAAATACCCGGCTTCTTCAGGAGAACCTAAAACCATCAGCACAAGGTTGATGTTTCATTTAGACGATGAACCCAAACACACATCAGACGTGGAAAAGAAATGGGTCCATCAGGCTGGAATGAAGGTTCTAGACTGGTCTCCCCAAAGTCCTGACTGAGATCCATCAAGAACCTGAAGAACCAAGTCGGAAAGACCACAAATGGAGCAGAACGGCACCAGAATTGGTGCCGTTCTGCTCCATTTGTGGTCTTTCTGACTCAGACTTGAGTCAGTTAAATTGATATTATAATGATACTGCCACCTCCATGCCTGATGGTAGGTATAGAGTCCAGAGGAGTCGAGGATAAACCATCAGATTGGTCCATCAGGGTAAGAAGAGAGGCAGATGAAGTGATGTCCTCATCATGGCTAGTGGAGGTTAGGGTTGTGATCTGGGGTTGTTCAGGTCCACCAATGTTATGTTCCCAAAGAATGAGGTCAGCTGATACCTGAAGATACTGAAGGACCAGGTCTTTCCATCAGTGGAGGTTTTCTTCATGTTCCTAGATGACGATGAGGATTCATGGGGTCACACTGAGAATGAGTGGATCAGGGAGCATGAGATGGATTGTCCTCCACAGAGTCCAGACCTCAGAACCACTGAGAACCTCTGGGATGTTCTGGAGAAGACTTTGATTCTCCCATCTTCACTATAAGATCTCTGTAGAAAATGAATGCATCTCTGGACAGAAATAAATGCTGTGACATTGAAGAAGCTAATCGAAATAAGCTAAAGGCGGTCCAATGAAATTTTAGAGTGGGACTTTTTTTTGGACGGGACTCAGATCAGTTCTTTAACATGCGCAGATGCTGTAAAGTGTTAAAAACGTGTGACAAAAAACATAAGATGTCCTCAATCTCCATATCAGGAACGTAACAACAGATACAGAAGGATGTATGAATGTGAATGAGTGATTTATATTAAAAACATCTTTCAGTCCTTCTTCCACAGTTTGTATATTTTAAGCATCATGTGTGCAGAAATCTGTTCCACATCTTCTCTCATAGCTTCATCCAGCAGCATCCTTCATCCTTCTGATGGGTTTTTGTACCTGAGACGTCTTCCAGGATAGCAGTAGTAGGACGGAGCTCCACCTGTGGTCAGATGTTTCCATGCGTCATAGAAAGACTATGACATTTTGGACAACATACTAAACCAGTGTTTCCTCTACATTCATTCAGCAGCAGCGGGCCGCCATTCCTAAATCCCATCTGCTGCTTCTTCAAATTTCTTTCTTATTTTTTTTTTTTTGTTATTGTCACAAATACGCCCCCGCCGCATGTCTCCACCTTCACAGCAGAGTCCTGCACTGTGTCGGGTTCTCGCGAGTACTAAGGTAAACTACAGATAACTACCTTTCTGTTGTTCTGTAAACTCATGCTGAGAGAGGCTGGAGTTTCCTCGGCTCTTTTCAGATGATCAGAATAATGAAGCCGTGATGGAGGACTAGACCTCGGGCTCCGCCGACCTCTGACCTCCGTCTGATGGAGGATTCATTAGAGGTGTGGAGTCGTCGGCGCTAACGAAGATCCTGTCCATCATTAGAGGGAAACATCAGCAGAGGTTTAATGGATAAACGCCTCCTCTGTTCAGACAGATTCTGTTTTCAAAGCAACAAGACAGAAAACAGATGATGATGATGAGGAAGGTTAAACAATAAAACAGGTTTTTAACATTTAGAAGCTCTCAGTGATTCTAATCAGAATGATGTTTTCAGGTTTACTGTAAGTTTACTGCTTTTGTATCTGAATCTGTTTTATTATTATTTTGCTCCATAAAGCTCCACAGAACAATGAAATAACATTAGAATTCCTTGCAGTCAACAGGAAACATAAACAGTGATTTTCTGTCCTCTGAGGATCTCCGTTTCTCACATCGATGCTCCTCAGGGACAGAAGAAGGTTTAAACTAACTCCACAAACTCCCGTCCTCCCAGGAGACTCTCTGAGGGTTTAGAAAATAAAACACTGATTCTTTCCCAGAGAGCTGATTTAATACGCTGATATCTGAAACCTCACCTGATGCACAGCGGGTCAGGTGTGCAGCATCAGTTACCATGGTGACAGAGGAAATATCACAGAATTAAAAACCCAGAATTAAACCTTGTTTTCTCCAGAACCTTTGGTTTTCTAGATCATCACAACTTGAACTATGGTGGGAGATCAATGAGCTTAGCAGGATTCAATTCAATTCAGTTTTATTTACATAGTGCCAGTTACAGTCAAGGGCTGCACAGTGGCGTAGTGGTTAGCACTTTCACCTTGCAGCTAGAAGATCCCTGGTTCACGTCCCGGCTTTCCCGGGATCTTTCTGCATGGAGTTTGCATGTTCTCCCTGTGCATGCGTGGGTTCTCTCCGGGTACTCCGGCTTCCTCCCACAGTCCAAAAATATGCTGAGGTTAATTGATCATTCTAAATTGCCTGTAGGTGTGAATGTGAGAGTGATTGTTTGTCTCTGTATGTAGCCCTGTGACAGACTGGTGACCTGTCTAGGGTGTCCCCTGCCTTCACCTGAGTCAGCTGGGATAGACTCCAGCCCCCCCCATGACCCTAGTGAGGATTAAGTGGTGTATAGATAATGGATGGATGGACAGTTACAGTCAAATTGTCTCAAGACGCTTTACAGAACCCATATGCCTGAACCCCAGAGCGGAGGGGGGGACAAGGACCATAAAACACACAGTTTGACACATGCATGATAAGACAGATGATACATGCAAAGTACAACTAACATGGAAACTGATTATAGTTTACTGCTATGGTGTACAGCTCTGGCATTAAATATACTACATATATAGCTGGTGGTAAATTCAAAAATATGTAGATGAGCAAATCAAGTATAGTGAGGGTGATGCAGAGTAGATTGATGGAAATGGGCAGCTGGAAGCAGTGGGCTGGAGGAAGGTCAGCAGCAGCAGCATCCCACAGATGGAGATTAGGCCAGTTGGTGGGAGAACCACCACAGATCTGAAGCATCCAGCTCTGGGATCAGGGACACTGGGAGAAAGGACACAGGGAGAAACAGAGTGAGTGTAATACAATAATGGTATATATATATTAAATATAATGGTAGATAGAGAAGGGCTCAGTGCATCCAGAGAGGTCCTCCAGCAGCCTAGGCCTATAGCAGCAGAACTAGGGGCAGAACTAAGGGACGTCCAAGAGGAAGACTCCAGCTGACCCCCTCAGGGTCCCCCAGTCAGTCCTAACTATAAGATTTGTCAAAAAGGAAGGTTTTATCTGATGAACCTGATGGATCTCCATGGTAACAGATGCTGTGGAGCTATATCTCCATGGTAACGGATGCTGTGGATGTAGATCTCCATGGTAACAGATGCTGTGGAGCTATATCTCCATGGTAACGGATGCTGTGGAGCTATATCTCCATGGTAACAGATGCTGTGGATATAGATCTCCATGGTAACAGATGCTGTGGAGCTATATCTCCATGGTAACAGATGCTGTGGAGCTATATCTCCATGGTAACAGATGCTGTGGAGCTATATCTCCATGGTAACAGATGCTGTGGAGCTATATCTCCATGGTAACAGATGCTGTGGGGCTATATCTCCATGGTAACGGATGCTGTGGAGCTATATCTCCATGGTAACAGATGCTGTGGATGTAGATTTCCATGGTAACAGATGCTGTGGAGCTATATCTCCATGGTAACAGATGCTGTGGAGCTATATCTCCATGGTAACAGATGCTGTGGAGCTATATCTCCATGGTAACGGATGCTGTGGAGCTATATCTCCATGGTAACAGATGCTGTGGATGTAGATCTCCACCATGGTAACAGATGCTGTGGATGTAGATCTCCATGGTAACAGATGCTGTGGAGCTATATCTCCATGGTAACAGATGTTGTGGAGCTATATGTCCATGGTAACAGATGCTGTGGAGCTAACCGGTCCAGGTTCTGTTCAGAGTCTCCCTTTAACCAGCTTGATTCAGATTCTCAGTTGAAGTTTTTTTCAGCAAACCTGACGACCTGCATTCTAGTGGTTGCCATGGAAACTAACAAGTTTTGAGTTGCAGAAAACGTATAAAAGTGTTTTCATGTTTGTTCCTGATCAGTGTTCTGCTGCTAACAGACAGAAGATGAATCCGTCTGTTGGTTTTTATCACAGAGAAAACTCAGGAACATTCATTTTTTTTATAGGTTTGTCCTGAAAACTGAAGAGATTTCCTTCATAGACGGACAGTTTCAGACCTAAATGTTGAGCTTCATGTTTAAATGAATGCATTTTTAGGTTTCAGAGCTCCGATGTGCAGCTGTCAGGTAGAAATAAGAGTCACAGAGAGAAAACTAAAGATATGAACTCCGAGCATCAACGGTTTTCTAACAGCATTTCATTTTCAGAGGCCGAGTTGTTTTTATTGAAAAGAAATTTTATTTTCCTCACAGCTCTTCATCATAACAACTGGTTGACTGACTGGTTGGCTGCACGTGATTGGTCCGTTTATGCAGAAGAAGAGTCACATGACATTTTTATGAAACTTAGTTAACGAATAAAAATGAAAAATGATAAATCTTGTCCAAAATCCAAATCAAATTCACAATAATTCAGGGTTGAAAAGCAATAAAATGGAAAAACTTCACATTATTTTGGAAAATTTTAGACTGACAAAAATTAAATGTTTGTTTGATGCAAACAAAAAAGACTCTTTATTGTCAAAGAGTTCTCTTTTGGTACATTTTGGTCTAAAAACCCCAAATGAATTGACCATAATTCAATGTTACAATCAATAAGAGAGAAAAACTTTTTGGTTCCTCTAGATTTAATTATTTTTACCCACAATCCTCAGCTCAGCTATGTAACAGACGACTAATTTCACAAGACTTGAAGCCTAAATATGCTTAATTTTCTCTGATGGAAAGAAAACTAATGAATTCTTTCTGTTTTTAACGTTTCTGGCTGATAATTGAGTCCTTCTGGTGATAATTCTGGTCGTTATAAGTGTGTATGTGTGTGAAATGAGGGCTTTTTATCACTTCTTTAAAATTATTTCTATTTTATATTTCCCACTTTTCTGTGTTTCCTTTATAAATGGACAATATCCGACCTAAACGTGAGATTTATGTTTAAAATACTATGATTTTAGTTTCTGAGCTCAGATGTGAAAATGTGTTTTGTTTTTTACTTATTTAAAAAAAATTCTACTGTATGTTTTCCTTTTTTTGATATTTTTCAAATATATCAGTAAAAATGTATAAATTTATAAAGAATAATTGGAGATTGGAGGTTTTTGCATGGATGATTTATATGAAATGTTCTTATCAGTGTTTGGAGTATTTGTGAAATGTTTTAGTAAAATATTGGACTGAAACAGATTTTTATTTTCTATTTTCATTTTGATTCTAAACAGCACAGAATCTGAAAGAAAGTGAAATGTAAGAGTTTTTTTGTGTGTGTTTTTGTCTTTGTTAGGCCATAAAACAAGTTTACTCGTGTTGTCGTGGTGTTTTGGGCACTAAAAATGTTTGTTTTTCCACTGACAATAAAGAATATAATCTAATGGAACCTGTTCTCTCTGACTGGAGTTCAGGTTTCGTTGAGTCAGTTTACACTCAGAAAGTCCGATTTTGTCAAACCTTGTTCCCACAACAACAACAGGAAGCTGCAGAATTTATGCAACAAAAGCCTTTTTTTAAAAAAAATCCTCTTCCAGCTTCTGATGGTTTTAATAAAATGATCTTTTAGTATTTCTCTGTGTTTTCCAGCGTTTTGATTTATAAACCAGGAGCTGCTTCACTGAGGAGACTCTTTTAGTTTTCAGGTCATATGATGGTGAAGAAAATGTGTTACTGCAGTAAAGATTCCACTGAATTATTATTTGATCCATGAACTTGTCATCAGAATCCCTCAGTTCTTCTCCAGTTTGTTGCTGCTGTCGGGTGAACAGGTGAGCTCCAGGTGAACAGGTGATGTCAGCAGCAGGTCAGTCTGTGATTGGAGCAGTAAAACTCATCTACATGAAATTAAATGTTATGCTAATGTAGATGCACTCATGTGACATAAACTGTGAAGTCCACTCTAAACTGTATTAAGGCTTAGAGCCAGGATTTTTAACTTTTGTATCTCTGTGTTCCCCCCGCTGACCTGAGCAGGTGGTACGTTCCACTCAGACACACCTGACGGGATCAAACCACCAACACACATGCCACACAGCTCCACTTTATTTAACCTTCACCTAGTTTTATTGATCTTTTCATGGTTTCTTCATCTTTGAATGAATATTTTTGGCACTAAATGTGAACTTTTTGAACGGACTCTGCTCGTCAGATGGAGGAACGTCGGGGAGTTTGTTGGAAGATTCAGGTGAGAGGAAACAGAAGTAGGATGTTAGACAGGATTGATCTGCTGTCCTATCTTCATCAGACACTGATGCTGTGGCTGAACGTCAGGTCAGATCAGATCAGCAGCACCTGATGTGCATCAAGAAACATCATGTTTCTTGATGCACATCAGGCTCCAGGTGGTTAGAATATACTTGACTTGTTCATTTAAAGTGTTTTCCTCAAAACTCGACCAGCTTCATTAGAGTAAATCGTCATGATGTCGTGTTCAGATAATACCAAAGAGGAGGTTTATGCTTTCTCTGCTTGAGGCTTAGAGCAGTTTAAAATAACAAATTTGAAGTTCTTATGAATGAATAATTAAGAACAATCTCATCTGTTGTCAATCATGTTGGCACCGTCTGCAAAGATGAAGGCAGATAGAAGCACAAATGGGTGGTAATCAAGAAACATATTAACAAAAACGATCACTAGAATAAGCACAGGTTATTTTTTGATGATGTTGAAATCACATTGTGAAAAAAAAAAAACTCAGTTAAATTTTGATGATGCTATGAAAACATGGTAATTTAAGAAAAATAGAAGTACATCTAATGAATCACTGTAACCAAGAACAGAGTTGAGGAGCTTGTATTTTGAGAATTTGTAAGTTTGTGTGTCAATAATTCATGTATGTTAGTATATTGTCCAAAAAGGAATTAAAACGTCACTGTTTGGTATGTCGCCTTAACCCATTCATGCATGAATTATGATAACCTCAGTCAGGATTTTGTTTCCCCCAATTGTTTTTATTCATCTTTAGGCATGAAAAACAAGGTTTGAACTTTATTTTATTTCAACTGTTGAGAAATATGGAGGTATGAGATCCCAGAATCAGCCACAAGGGGGAGACTCTGGCAGAATAACGGCTAAATAAGGGAACATTGTGATATTATAACCTGTCATTTATAACTGATTCATGCTATAACCTAATAAATGTGTTAAAGCTAACACAAATACCTATTTTTATAATCTTTGTTTAAGAAGTAACTAAGTCAGAACAGCAACTCACTGTGAAAAGTGATGTTTTGGTTACCAGGAAAACTGATGTTTTTGATAGATATGACAAATATGAGGAACTAATGCTTTATTAAATGGAAATTCTTTTAAGAGTTTTGATTACTATGAAACTGAGATGTTTTAGAAAGAGTTTTGATTACTGTTAAACTAAGGTTTTTAACTTAGTAATGAAGTGAGAAGTCAAGAGCTAAGGTGAACTGGGGTCAAGTGTTCACAGTAAAGGTTATTAACCTCGAGGTAGACGTCGGGGATTTTTGTGAGTCTGACATCTGTTTCCTGACCGGAGGCCTGCTCTGAGCTGCAGGTGGAACAAATACATTAATAGAGAAGTAAGACTGAGTGGAAGAGTCCAAACAGTCCAAACAGTTAGTTTCAGTTCCTCAAACATGGAGGGGTCTTAGGATGAGTTGGGGGGAGCTGGTGGAACAGTCCAGAATAGATGGTTTTAGTTCCTCCAGAGCACACAGAGGCCATGAGGTCAGTGGATGGAAGCAGTGCACGAGTAAGGAGGGGGATGGATGTTGTCATCACGTATGTTAATTAAGGGTGCAGTCATTGCATATGTAAAAGGTTCAGTTGTTGTATAAATTGCACTGGATCGAGACACGAGCTGGGAGTCGTTGCGAGGTGGTCACTCGTTGCAAGCCAGGGTAGAAATGCTCTGAGCAAAGGGGATTTTACCACGTAACTCGGACGGGGGATTCAACATGATCTGCAAAGGAATATCTGTTCTATTGGAATTATGGACTGAAGGAGTGCTCTTTCTGCACTGTTTGAGGATTACGAAAGACTGTGATCTAAAAATAACGCTGACTGAAGGAATATAACTGAACTCTACTATTTCCAAAGGATTAACACCAGAATGGATTAACAAAGTTTTTACTGGCCCAAAGAACAAAAATGGATACAAGCAGATCTAAATGGGGACTGAACTCTCTCTCCACCTCCTCCCTGGAGCAGAGCCCAGCGGGGCGTCGGTCTTCAGGTGAGCAGCAGGTGTGGCCACACCCTCTGCTCTCCCCCTCCAAATTACATAGTCTGGGTGATTATTGCTCTTCTTAGATAAAAGCATAGTTCCAGTTAGGAGTCATATTAGAGGATTGTTATAAGAATTAATGTTTAATTGGTTGTCTGATGATTTATGGGCTATTGCTATTTTCCTGCTGAAATTTTATAATAAAGCATTTATCCTGCAATTAAAGTTAACAGATTGGAAATTCTATTTATTTTTATCATGATAATGAATTAATCACATATATCTTCTCAGTTTGTAAAAAGTCAGGTTATTGTGTGCATTACATCTAAAACTGGTTCTGTCAGATTACCTAGTCATTGGGGCCGAGGGTGGCCTTTTCTAAACTTATCCTTGGGGTTATCCATTCCTTAACCTCTAAATTTAAACCTAGCAACTTACCAAGTGCAGAATCCGATGAGAGAAAAGCTGCCGTTAACAGACGTGACTGGTAATTAATTTGACCATTGGAAAGTGGCTACTCAGTTGAGTTAGTTATCAGTGGAAGCAGGATAGGCGTCTGGATGGAGGCAGTTAGAAGCTAGGTGAATTTTCTCACTTACCAGCTTAAAAACGTTCCTCAGATCCCATCTGGGTTGTACCATATGGGCTACGGGAACCGGATCCGTTAGATGGAGAGCTGGTCCAGTAATCCTCTGATAGTTAATTAATTAATTTGATTGATTTAGGAGGTTACTGGCCCTAGAATTCCACACAACCCATTTTTCTAAAAAATATATTTACATGTCCACTGAGATGGCCACCATGCATTTTGCTCTAGAAATATGGATTTAACAAACAAATGGATAAAATGATATACAGTGTATTGAACTGTGAAATGTGATGTGAACTATAAAATAAAATAATTGATGCATAAATAATTCAAACAGCATTGAGGGATTCACTCTCCTGTATAGATTCCCAAGTCTCTCAGATGACATATTTTCAAGAACAGCAGCAGTAATAGCCTAATTGTGGTCAGTGAATTGTAGCTGAAATATAGCTGGTGATGCATGATGTGCACTTTAGTGGACATGAGATTAATCATAATTGCCTCCCAATATAACATCAATACTTGGAAAATTTTGCAATTGTATAACTCCTTAGATGTTCCTCGATGTCACCATATTTTTCTTTCCTGCAAAGGTCTCTTTTTTATAGAAGGTTTGAACAAAAGAAAATGAGCTACTTGGTGTTTCTGGCTGCCTGCCGGCCATCTTGGTTTGACTCTTTTTTTTTTAAAAGAATTTGCAATGGCTAGCCAATCACTGGCAGTGGAAGAAATGATGCAATAGGATCCACTGTAGTGGCTGATGTCCAACTATGCCATCAAAACTCATGCACATACAAGAAAACAGCTTTAGAAGAGCTGCACACTGTCATGACCTCTATGCATGGAAGGGTTAAAGGCATCAATAATGAACACAACACAAATAAATTGCTATCATATTACAATTCTGCATAATACACAGTGGAGAATCACAGTGATATTGTAATAATTGAAGGTATTTTTCTGCTGTTCTATCAAAAGTTGTCAGGAGAGGCAAAGAATTCTAAACTAAATAGTGACAGAGAAGAGGGGGAGAAATAAACTGATTTCAGAATGACGGAATGAGATCTATAACGAATGAAACACAGGTTTCAGGTAGTTTAGCTCCGCCCACTAAGACTGTCTCCGCCTGTCTTCTCTAACGTCCGCAGTTGAGACATAAACTCTGACTTGGTGACACTCAGACTCCCACTGAACTTTCCATTCAATTTACACATTTCTTCATATATGTATAAACACACACACACACACACACACACACACACACACACACACACACACACACACACACACACACACACACACACACACACACACACACACACACACACACACACACACACACACACACACACACACAGATAAAACTACCAGAAATACATATATATATAATATGACCAACATATGACAAAAAAACTACCAGAAATATGAATAAAATGACCAAAATATGAGATGAAACTACCATAAATATGAACAAAATGACCAAAATATGAGCTAAAACTACCAGAAATATGAACAAAATGACCAAAATATGAGATGAAACTACCATAAATATGAACAAAATGACCAAAATATGAGCTAAAACTACCAGAAATATGAACAAAATGACCAAAATATGAGATGAAACTACCATAAATATGAACAAAATGACCAAAATATGAGCTAAAACTACCAGAAATATGAACAAAATGACCAAAATATGAGCTAAAACTACCAGAAATATGTACAAAATGACCAAAATATGAGATGAAACTACCATAAATATGAACAAAATGACCAAAATATGAGCTAAAACTACCAGAAATATGAACAAAATGACCAAAATATGATTGGTTGATAATGTATCAGTGTTATTATTGATTATTGATGGGTTGCAGGGACAGAGATTTGTGTCTGAGTCTCTGCTGCCATCTATTGGTCCATCAACAACATGACTTTTCCCAGATTTAATCCCAGAGTCCTGACTTGTTAGTAGAATGATGAAGAGGTCAGAGGTCACAGCATGCAGTGTAAAAGTTCCAGAGAAGACATTAACTGCCGATTGTAAATTTGTAATAGTTTCTACATCATGACAAGTTGTTTTGATCATAGAGTTAAATACCAGATTGTTCAGTTACTAAATGACTGAATGTTGTGTTCCTTTGTAGACACTCTGGAAGTTGTCATGTGGAAATGATGAACTGAGGCATAAAACTGTTGAAATTTAACTTATTTTTCTGAAAACATTTCTGGTTGTTCATAATGTTTTGTCAAAAGATAATTCCTCAAATGTGAACATTTTCAAAATGTGCTTTTTGCACTAAAACAAATGGAATAATTAGGAGTTGTGGTTATTTATAGGTTATTATGCTGTGGTTTTACTGGAGATCAGACTGGGCTGAATGTGGAACCTGGACTAGAATCAGTTTGACGTCCTGCTGCAGGGCTTTGAGGTAAAAGATTCACACTAAGTTGGATGATGAAAAGATGTTGAAAATATTAGGTCCACGTGACCACCACTGTTTCTCTCCCTGCTCAGATTTAGTTGCATGTTCTAGTTGGTGAAAGGTCAAAACTTCTACAAGCTTTGACAAAGTAAATGAGTACAAAACGAATAAATCAGTAACCTGCAGCTCTAACTTCCTACACGCTAAATGAGACTCCTAATACGTAGACGACGACTCATCTGCATTCCAGTATCCTCACTACCAAACTGTCCAGCAGCCAGAGAAAGATGAGCCAGTAGATGGAATGTCAAAGAATACCTGGATGTCCCTCTGTTTGGATTGGGAAGTATCCCAGCATGCTTTTCTGGCCATCCTGACCCACAATCCTTTGCAGTTACTTTGAGCATGAGTATAGACAAACTGGATCTGCAGACAGATGACGGGTCATTTTCCACCACAGGAAGTTTAAAATGCATTATTCTGATGAAGCAGCATGTCCCAGCTGTACTCATGCTGAATAAAACACAACGGACCATGGGCTGTACTGAAAGTAAAAAGGATGAAGAACTGCATCAAACCTGCTTTCTGTGATTCTGTTTTATTTTATCACCAGTAGGTTCCACTTCCAGGGTAACAGATGACATTTGTATGTATATATATATATATATATATATCTCAGTTTATGAGATTATGGTAATGCAGTGGACTTATATTTCTGCCATTTGGCTTCAGGTGTGTCTGATTAAACCCTCCATCACTGGTAGATGACTCTAGATATCAGGTGACTCCGTGCATGCCTCATTCTGCTCTGAGGGTTAGTGAATAGAAGTCCAACATGGACTCAATAATTATCACTATTATTGTTGCTAAAGGTACTGCATAGGTGTAAACATTATTTATTTAGCAAGAGATAGTACTTCTGTATCCTAAGAAAGTACAAGAAATGTGCAGAAAGTAGCTTTAAATGCATTTTTGAAGAGAAACAACAGTGTATACTGTACAATGGAATGGAAAACTACAACACTTCCTGGTCTCTAAGGCCTCCTTAATCCATGGTTTGTGTTTGTTGGTCTCTGATGTTAAATCCTCCCCCTGTCCCAGTCCATGATGTGCTTGTTTCTTTTACAGTGGTCCCTGATGGCTGATTTTTTTGTTTTCTTCATCTGCTTTTTCTTTTTGTCTTCTTGTGAGTCGTCCAGCTGTTTCCTTTATTCTGTCTGCTGTTCCTTTCTTCTTGTGTTGAATGATCTTCCAGTTTCTCCAGTGTATGTTTTATCACATGATTTACACGGAGTTTCATATATGATGTTGCATTTTTTTGTCTTTTGGATGGACTAATAGCTGCTGCAGTTTTCTATGTGGTTCTACTGCTGTGTTGATGTTGTGTTTTCTCATTATGGGATGTATGGGTTCTGTTGTCCCTCAGATATATGGAATGCTGATTATGCCTTTATTTTTATTGTCTTGTTTTTGTGTATGTTTTGTTTTTGTTTGTTTTAGTTTTTCTCTTTGTTTTTGGCTTGTTGTTTTCCTTTGTTTATGGCCCATATGGGATATTGGTAGTGTGTGAGTGAGTTCTGATGTGTTTTTCCTCCTCCTGTCTGTCTTTATCATCGGTTATGATGCTGGTCTGTTCTAATAGTGTTCTAACTGGTAGTTTGTGTTCTGTGGATGTTCTGATGTCCAGAGGAGGTTCTGGTCCGTTCTAATAGTGTTCTAACTGGTAGTTTGTGTTCTGTGGATGTTCTGATGTCCAGAGGAGGTTCTGGTCCGTTCTAATAGTGTTCTAACTGGTAGTTTGTGTTCTGTGGATGTTCTGATGTCCAGAGGAGGTTCTGGTCCGTTCTAATAGTGTTCTAACTGGTAGTTTGTGTTGTGTGGGTGTTCTGATGTCCAGAGGAGGTTCTGGTCCGTTCTAATAGTGTTCTAACTGGTAGTTTGTGTTCTGTGGATGTTCTGATGTCCAGAGGAGGTTCTGGTCCATGTGTGTGGGTTTCCTGTAAACTGTTATTTTGATGCTGCTGTCTTCTCTGTGGTGAATGTTCATGTCCAGGAATCAAATGGTCCGGTTTATTTCCTCTTCGTGTGTGGATTGTATGTTTCCCGTGTCGTCCATGTTGTTCAGATGATCAGTGAGTTCTTGTGTGTGTCCAGATTTTATTATTTCCAGGATGTCGTGGACGTATCTTCTCCAGAGTGTGGGTCTGCAGAGCGGGGATGGCTTTGGTTTCCAGGTCCTCCATGAAAAAGTTACTCATTATGGCTGAAAGTGGATCTTTTTTTCAACTTTATTTTACCAGGTAAGATCAGATGAGAACAGTTTCTCCTTTACAATGATGACCTGGTCAGATGTGTCATTGCTAAACCTGGTTTCTGACTGTAGATTATTCCTTTCAACTGAAAATAGGTGGATTTGGCAATAAACCGGAGTAATGTGATGATGTCGTCTACTGGGAGGTTTGTGTGTTTTTTCAGTGTCCTGTCCTTCATGAGTCGTTCCTGTACAATGTGTAATGTGACGTCTACGGGGTTTTAGTGATGAATGAAACTACATCATGTCATATGAATATCTCCTCTTTTTCTACTGTGATATGGTTTAGTTCTTGTCCAGTTGTTTGGAGTTCTTGCAGTGATGTTGTGATGTACCAAGGAGGGGTTTGATGATTTCTACCAGAGCTTTATAAAGGTTGTAGGTGACTGATCTGATGCTGTCCACTATGGGGTGCAGTGCAGTGTCTTTTTGTGTATTTTGGGTGTTCCATATATCTGGGGGGGGTAACGTTTGCTGTGGGTATCAGATGGTTTTATGCTTCCTGTGGTATCTGTTTGGTTTCTAGTAGGGGTTTTAACACAGTTTTTAGGGTCCTTTTCTTTTGTTCTATGGGATGTTTTTTTTCCAGTATTTCATTAAATTATCTGCTGCAGAGAGAAAAGGAATAAAAGGAGACAGAAATGAGGGCAAATGTGTTCAAAACAAGTTAAAACATCATGCAAAATGCCTCAAAACCTGCTCAAAAACAATAAAAACTGACTCTGAAATGACTCAAAAGCTCGAAATTTGTCTAAACAATTTACAATATTGTGCAAAATACCTCAAAACAAGATAAAAAACTGACTTGAAATTCTTTGAAATGACTAAAGAAAATCTAAATTTGTCCAAAACAACTTAAAATATTGTACAAAATTCCTCAACATAAAAACTGACTTGAAATTGTATGAAATGACTTAAAAGCTCAAAATTTGTCCAAAACAAGTTAAAATATTTGTCTCATAATCAAAATGTATCATGACCTGCTCAAAATGATAAAAACTGGCTTGAAATTGTCTGAAATGACTTAAAAGGTTAAAATTCAACCAAAATGACTTAAAATTTTCCCAAAACTAATTAAAGTTCTGCACAAAATCACTGAAAACTTCAGTCTTGACTCATAATGTGTCCAAATGCATAAAGTTCCTGCTGTTGGGCCTGAATTTTAATACAGGTGTAACCAGGTGGTAAACAGAGGCAAGTAAATATCCTGAAAACCACTGAAATCCCTGTTTGTGACTCTTCTGCTGATTGTCGTTTTGGACAGCAGGGGGCGTATTGTTATTGTTGTATTGGGGGTAGTTTTGAGGTCAAAGGGCAAGATACTGGAAGTGGTGGGAACAGAACAAAGGGTTACTGGTTACTGTGGGACAGTAAGAAAATGTAAATAATACCGTGCTATGAAAGACTGAATTATGAAATATAGTGACAGGGTGGTAAATAGTTTGTTATTTGCATTAAAAATCCACTTTATGTCCGTGTACTGTGCTGAGGAGTAGCGACAGTTAGAGCAGTGGTTCCCAACCTGTTTGGCTTGGAGCCCCCCCTATAAGCTGCACTCCAGCCCCCAGCGGGCGTAACTCCATCTTTAGCAGAGAAACGAAGCTCCAGCAGTGTTTGTCCATCATACATGAGCAGCGACTTGATTTGTCGAGTGCCGAGGGTGAACTACAATAAAATCATCAACAAAACTGACAGTGAGAGACAAGCTGCCACACACACTGGCACCATCTTGACCCAAGCTGATCAATCATGATGTTCTTAGTTCCATGAAATATGAATGTATTATTATATGCATTGTGTTTTTGTGTTGGTTAATGATGAGATATTTCTAACTGCTTTTGTGTTACTGCAGTATGTGTTTAGAACAGAGGCTTATAGAGGGCAGTGTGGTAACTGTGGGTTTTATTTGCCCACTAGGTGCCACAGCCGTATGTTTCTGTTTTTAGTGCTATTTCTGGTGCTGTTTCTCATATTTCTACTAATGTGTTGCGCCATAGGTTTTTGTAAAACACAATTCATTGTATAAATTCTATTAGATGTAAATAACTTGGGAAACAAAGAACCCCCACAAATTTAATTTGAAGTATTGGTTTCTGATTTAACCCGGCTTCAAATCTAATGTTAGACTCAGTGTTAAATCCACAAACAGAGAGACTTTTGGTGACTTTTCAGAGCGTAATTTAACATAAACTCAGAGTTTTGATGACTTTTCTGTTTGGATTTTAACATAAACTCAGACTTTTGGTGATTTTTCTGTTTGGATTTTAACATAAACTCAGACTTTTATTGACTTTTCAGAGCGTATTTTAACATAAACTCAGACTTTTGGTGACTTTTCAGAGCGTATTTTAACATAAACTCAGACTTTTATTGACTTTTCAGAGCATATTTTAACATAAACTCAGACTTTTATTGACTTTTCAGAGCATATTTTAACAAACTCAGACTTTTATTGACTTTTCAGAGCGTATTTTAACAAACTCAGACTTTTGGTGACTTTTCAGAGCGTATTTTAACATAAACTCAGACTTTTATTGACTTTTCAGAGCATATTTTAACATAAACTCAGACTTTTATTGACTTTTCAGAGCGTATTTTAACATAAACTCAGACTTTTATTGACTTTTCAGAGCATATTTTAACAAACTCAGACTTTTATTGACTTTTCAGAGCGTATTTTAACAAACTCAGACTTTTGGTGACTTTTCAGAGCGTATTTTAACATAAACTCAGACTTTTATTGACTTTTCTGTTCGTATTTTAACATAAACTCAGACTTTTGGTGACTTTTCAGAGCATATTTTAACATAAACTCAGAGTTATTGACTTTTCAGAGCATATTTTAACATAAACTCAAACTTTATGGACTTTTCAGAGCGTATTTTAACATAAACTCAGACTTTTATTGGCTTTTCTGTTCGTATTTTAACATAAAGTCAGACTTTTGGTGACTTTTCAGAGCATATTTTAACAAACTCAGACTGTTATTGACTTTTCAGAGCATATTTTAACATAAACTCAGACTGTTATTGACTTTTCAGAGCGTATTTTAACATAAACTCAAACTTTATTGACTTTTCAGAGTGTATTTTAACATAAACTCAAACTTCTATTGGCTTTTCAGAGCGTATTTTAACATAAACTCAGACTTTTATTGGCTTTTCAGAGCGTATTTTAACATTCGGAGCTCTAACTCAGACTTTCCTCTCTTCTCCAGCATTAAAACTTTGTCTGCAGAGAGAAAAGAACGACTCCGTTTTTTGCCAGACTGGAGGATGTTGGAGGGAGTCTGTTAATCTCTCTGGACCTGACATTTGAAAACCTCCACCTCTCCTCACCCTCCCAGCCCACTGATGTGAGGAAATCCAGCTCTGAACAGACTGAACTCCTAAATCCCTCCTGGAAGCTTCACACTGAACAGACAACTGCAACGCCGTGGTAACGGGCAGATTACAGGTAACAGGTGTAAACTGTTAGTAACGCTCAGAGTCACGTGATGCTGCTCCGTTTATGTAGCGAGGCAGAAAATAAGGACGGGAAGCCGCCACATTTAACAGATCAGAGTTTCCACAGACCAACAGTTCACTCTATTTATGCACTCTGAGAGGAAATTTATCGCTTATTTCTGTCAACCAAACTGGGTCAACATCATAATGTAGCATCAACTTCACATCACGTGGAATTTACACTGGAATTTATAAAGAAGCTGAGAGAAAACTGAATTCAAGTTGAGCTAATTTAACCTTCCTGTTGTCTTCATTTACAGGCACCAAAAAATATTGTTACCTTGTCTGAAAAAAAAATCAGCAAAAAAAACAAATTTCTGAAAATTTGCGAAACCTTCAGGAAGGAAATTCCAATAATTCCTTAAAAGTTTCCTTTAAAAGTTTTATTTATAAAAAAATTCCTAAATTTGGCAAGAAATTCTTGTATATATATATATATATATATATATATATATATATATATATATATATATATATATATATATATATATATCAATAAAACTTGTAATATTTTCTTTAAGAGCATTCATAAAAAAATCTGCGAAATTTGCTGGATTTTAGTTGATTTTGTTGTGAATGTTATTCACAAACATTTTAACATTTCTTTGAACTGTAAACTGTCTGAAAATGACAAAAAAGATGAAACTTGGTGCAAAATTACTCACAAATTTCTCCTAATGCGATCAAACTTTGACAAACTGACTTGAAATTATCTGAAATTACCCATAATTTGTCCAAAAATATTAAGAATTTGTGCAGAAGTGGATTAAAAAGTGAATTCAAATTGAGGTATCTCTATTCTTCTATTTGCTTGATTAGACTCAACAACAAGTAACACAATTTCACCAATTTTACTCAAGATTTGGCAAAAGTTCAACTAATGCACTAAGCATTGCAGGAGACCCCACACACCCATCCCACAACCTGTTCAGCCTGCTGCCATCAGGGAGGAGACTGAAGAGTCTGAGGACCAGGACCAGCCGACTGAGCAACAGCTTCATCCACCAGGCTGTCAGGAAGCTGAACTCTCTCCCCTCTCTGCCCTCTCTACCACCCCCTTCCCCCACATACACAAACTCTGGTCAATAACCTCTGACCTGCACTGTAATAGCACATTCAACCATCAAGCATATTTGCACTTCTTGGACTGTTACTTATGTGCACTGTTCTGAGTATTCTGCACTAAAATCCGTCACTTTATCTCATAGTCATGTTTACATTTCAGTCAGTTCTGCTTTTCTTAGTTCTTAGTTGTTGCTCAGCTCTAATTTTGCTTCCTTTGTTCTTTTTTGCCCTTTAATATCTTATTTTCTAAGTCTTTATTTAATGTCTACTGTTGCATGAAGAGAGAGGAGCGAAATTTCGATTCTTGGTATGTCATGTACATATTGAAGAATTGACAATAAAGCTGACTTTGACTTTGAAATCACTGAAAACTGTTCAAAATGAATCCAAATGACTTGATTTGCTCAAAAAAGTGGAATCTTTGTGCAAAATGATCCAAAAACTTTTTCTAATTGACTAAATTGTATAAAATTACCCAAACATTTGCCCAGAAAGATTCAAAATGTATGTGATAAGTTGATGTGATCTTCTTGTTAAGCACATTTAACTTCTAGAATTAGGGTTAGGGCTTTAGGAATCTAACGTTCCTAAAACTGATTTAATGGTTAAAGATAGATGCATACAAATATATTTTTTAATATACGCGAGTTTGCACACTGTATGCAAGTATTTTTGCTCTATATTAATTCTACATTACAGGTTGTTTACATTTTTAAAAACATTTTTACATACGTTGTTTTACATACAATGTCTTTGACATGTTTTAGTTCTTCAGTGAACAGTTTTTAATGTCTGATCTTGTTGTTGAATCAGTTTTAGACATGTTTAACTTCTAGAATTGAAAAGAAAAGAGTCTAAAGAACCTTTCCTTAAACTGATTTAATGGTTAAAGATAGATGCATATAATATTTTTTTTGTCAAATTTATGCCAGTTTGCTCACTCTGTATTAGTTCTAGATTACAGGTTTTCTACATTTTTGCACACAGAATCTTCTCTCTAATGTCTTTAACACATTTTAGTTCTTCTGTGAACAGTTTTTATGCCTGATCTTCTTGTTAGATCAGTTTTAGACATGTTTAACTTCTAGAATTTTAAAAAAAGAGTCTAACCCTAACAAACTGTCCTGAAACTTGTAAAATGAATAAACAGAGTGATGGACTGCAGTTTGTTTTATTTTCTGTTCAGCTGAATCTCAGTTGAATCCTGATTTCTGTGCATCATAAAGAGAAACAGTTTATGATAAACGTGCGTTTCCATTTTTTTCAGTTTTTTGTCTGAATGTTCTTTCTGATGATATAAAATCTGTTTATTGTGTTAAATGTGTGTTTTAGTTTCAGTGTTCTGGAGATTGAGATCTATTCTCTAACATTTAGCGTCAGACGTTCCTGCAGAAACCCTCAGAGCCCAGAGGGATTCTTACCGATGCTCAGGAGATGGACGAGGAGAGGAAACGTTGTCCATCCTCCAGACGGATCTGAAGACCCGACCGGCCTCTGGGGCGGCGTTTGGTGAAGTTATCTCTGGAGGCTGCTGGAGGATAAATGTGGAGATCTGCAGATAGAAGCCAAGAAGATGAACGGAGCTGGAGAGGAAGAAGATCTACAGTGGTGTTCAAAATAATAGCAGTCCCACATCACTTTATCAGGAGCGTCAGTGTTGATTTAACTTATTTCTGTAAGTTATACCTTGAAAAAAGAAACGGGGTGCTGGGGGGAGGAGGGGAGCAGGGCCATGCAGAGACCTTTGGAGGGGCAGGTGCTCAAAGTTAAAAGGGGGCACATGGAGCAAGAATTTGAAACATCATACAGAAACATACCTCATAATACAAGGTGCAGCAGTGGCTAAGTCTCAGGACTGCTGATCAGAAGGTCATTGGTTCAAACTCTGACCTGTGATGTAGTGTATTTGAGAAAAATTATTATTTTGAAGCTGAATTTACATCACCATTAGACACTGGACTGTTTAACTGTGGCTACTCTTCCTGGAGTCCTTGCTTTTAAATTTCATACCTTTTCCAGACATGTACTGTAGAGCCACGGATTTGCTCCATGGTGCTGATTCATAATCTGCCCTTTATTATTCATAGTGCTAATAATACGTTTAAAAAAACAATTAAATGATATAGAAATCATGTATTTAAATGTATTTGTACTTTTATTCAGTTTGACTATCCACTTTGCACAAGACAGTGTCGTAGTTTCTCTTAGACCTCAAGGATGTGCAGATGTTGAAGGAAACGTCCATTGACACTGTTGCTTTTATAATATAATTTTATAATATAAAAAGGCAGCATCTGAACAGGCACCATGGTCTGCCTGTGGAGAGTTTCCCAGCCACTATGAAAATCTCACAGAATAATAGTATGCACTCACTTATATAGGTTCGTGTATGGGAACACAACATAACGTATGGCTTCCTTCAATAACAGGCCCCACTTCACTTTGCAGATTTCCCAAGCACAGAAGCCTCTTCAACATAAACATTCCCAGAACCAAAACAGAAAAGCATATATTTCATGTCAGAGACTACCGGTTTACGTAGGGAAAAAAGAAATGTAAGTTTTCCCACAAATTGCTGGTTAGCTACTAGAACAGACAAAACTGATTCCATTCTACTAACTTATCAGCTAATACATGTCTCAGATCAGATACTACAACAGCAAAGTTATAAAAGTTATATATTTTCTATTTATGCATATTATATTTAATTTGTCTATATATACAAATGTTATAAACAAGTACTGATATCTTTAAATGAGAGGTTGAGAATATCACAATTCAAATTCTTCTAATTATTATTGTTAATGTATTTGTACTGCAATAGTCCAAAATTATGTGAAAATGCATGTACGTAGTTTCAGTGAAATAACATAACCTCTGTCTCATTGCCTCTAGAAACAGGAAACACACTGCAACTCACTGACAGTAAAATAATACATCTCTCTGATGCACTTTGCCCACGACAACAGAAACATACAGAAACAAAAAGAAGCCTGGCAGACTTTATCCTCTCAGCAGCTGTGTGGTTAACTAGCGGCTAGAACTGATGACAGGTGTGTGTGCAGAGTCAGACACACACACACAGGATGCTCACTTCATCAGTCATCTTGCAAAAATACACCGTACATAAACGAATCCCGCTGCAGAACCTCCTCTCCATCAGGACCATCAGTTGTTCATGTCCTCCCTCGGGTCTCCGGTTTCTAGACTAGCGGCGCTAGCGCAGAGCTACAGGGAACATCTGGACCCCTCAGAGCAGTGAGGGACGTCTACGTAGATCACGTGACCGACCGACGGTAGATCTGAATTATTTTTAGTTTTGTTTTATTTATTATTTTGGTCCTCAGAGACTTTTACACACACACACACACACACACACACACACACACACACACACACACACACACACACACACACACACACACACACACACATACACATACACACACACACACACACACACACACGCACACACGCACACACACACACACACACACACACTTACAAATAAAAACAAAATTAAATAGAATTTAAAAAAGCAACTTTGACAACAGGGCACTTTGGGCATCAAGGAGCAAAGGGGCAGGTGCTTCGCCCCCCCCCCCAAGTCTAAAGACTTGGACGCTTATATTTACTGCATATAGTCAACGTATTTGTCGATGGTCCGAGTGTTTGAGGGGAGGCATTTGTGTTTGTACGGCGTATAGTAATGAAACGAGCTGAAATACTGTGAATTTCTTGCATTCACGCTGTTTATCTACCGTCGCTCTCTCTCTCTCTATTCATCCTCTTGCTCGCTCTATCACAACAGAGCTCTTCTACCGCAGCTGCTCTGGGGATGAAGATCTCTGTCAGGGTGCAGCACTGTCTGAACTGTGTGGCTTGTCTAGTTTATCTTTCTCTACTTTTACTACTTACCCTACAGTCTACTGTTAATCTGGTGGTCATTAAATTGATTATTCCATAAAAGGTCAGAAAAATCTGGTTTGATGTAATTCTTATTCCTAATGACAGCTTCATTAAGCTCATATTGACACCCTCAAATTTGTCCCAAATAGATTATTTTCACTGTCACATTAAACAAAACAATGGAGCAATTTTTTTTTTCAATTTGGGAGCTTGTAAAAGGCAAATTTGGGGAAATTAATTTATTTTTATTGATTGAAATTCTGGAATTTATTTTCTATACAACTTACAACATCAAATATTTGTTAGATCCAATCCCTGTGTCTTTTTTTAAATGTTGTACTAGATTTTTTGGTTCTTTGTAGAAATACTTGATAACGTAAATGCAGTTTCATGTAGAAGGACCCAAAATATCTCTTTCTCTCACTCTTACTCACTCATGCGATATAAGATGATGCAGATAGGTTAAAAATTGATTCACATTATCTTTTTCAAAACATGCAGCTCATTTTGTTTTTTTTTCTCTTGCAGTTGTATAAAGCAGCCATTTCTTCAAGCAGGAGGTTGACCCTTCAAAGTGTTATGCAGTACCTGGATAAAGAGGTATGTATAGTGTGAATTTGTCAATGTGAACTTCCATAAGAACTGTAGTATTGCATGAGTTCACTTTTGTCTAACTTTGTGTAGGACACAAATCAGAACAGGAGGACAGCCGCCCTTCTTGGTTTTCCACGTTTCTTCTCGGAGGATAAGAAACGTGGAAGACCAATGTCAGGATGTGTGATGTAAGAAAATTAACGTGTTTATATTAATCATTGACTAGATTTACTGGTATTCATTTTAAACAAAAGTAAACATTTCTTTTTTCCACAACATTGCAGTTGTACGTTTAGTACACCATTCAAAACTAACTGGCAATTCAAACATTGTCTGATTGTATGAACATTTAAAACTGGTAGTCAGTTTTCAAAAGAGACTGTGTGATATGATGATGATATAGACTGCTGAACTGACAAGTTAATCCCAATAAATGCATAGCCGAGTATGGGGTGTATTTTAATGCAACCACAATTTTTTACCACTTTTGGTTCTTATTAGGTCACCTGAAACAAAGTCAAGGACCTAAATTAATTACAAATTCCAAAGATCTCAGGCTGTCCAGAACCCTATCCAGATATGGTAGAATCCAATACACTTTGTGGATGGAAGGGTCCAGGCCCCAGGGTTTCACATTTGGCAAAGTTTATCTCCCTTATCTATAGTAATTGTAACCTTGATGCCCTAGAAATTAAGATCTGGATAAAAAAAAATTTAAACACTATTTTTATTGAAATTTTAACATTATACAAACATTCAGACAATATGGTGTCAAAAGGCAAAACAGAAAGACAAGTAAACTAGAATGAATACATTTGGAAAAAAAAAATAAAAATAGTACAACAGACACAACGCTCAACATTCAGCAGTTCATCCCACAGCACCTTGTTGTTCAAGATATTCCAACAGCTGTTTCCATACATTTTCAGACTCCTCCGTTCTACCTCTGATCATGTGAGTGAGTTTCTCCAATACAGTACAGTATGCCATCTCCTTCACCCATACGCTTATCGGAGGAATGTCCATTTTCTTCCTAGATAAAGATATCGTCCTCCTGGCCGGCAGGAGTCCAAAATCAGAGTCGATTGTTTTAAAGTTTTCTGGATATATACCTAAAGTACACAGTTTGGCTTGGAGATTTTTGGACATTCCCAAGCACAGTGAATCAGAGTTCCTTTTTCTTCTGAGCACTTAATGCAGGTATCTAGAACGTCAGCGGACCAACGGTTCAATTTCACTGGTGTGATACAGGTACTCATTAACCATTTGTTTTGTAATAAGTTCATTCTGGTATTAATAGTTTGTTTCTGGGCTTTGATACATGCTGCCTCCCATTCAGAGGCAATCAGATATACAATTCTTGCATATCTGATTGCCATGCTTCCAGCCTATCAGTGGCAGACTCTTTATCATGACACTTCAAGGCCTCGTAAAACAAAGAAACCTGCTTCTGTCCTTTTAAATAATGACATTTTCAATATGATAGTGGTGGTTCAGTCATTACATTTTTATGTTTTGATCATGTGAGTGAGTTTCTCCAGTAGCTGTAAATATTTGAAGAAATGTTTTTTGGAATATCGTGCACCTGGCGCAATTGTTCAAATGTAAGGAGGCTGCCCTTAGAGAATATTATCAACACACATCTTCTATTTTCTGCACACCTTTATTTTTCCAGATTTTAAAGCCACCATCTGCCCTTCCTGCACTGAATTGTATATTACCCCATATCGGGGCAAAGCGGGAAGTAGATGGAGTGTCTCCAATATGCTTGTGCACTTTATACCAATTATCAATGGAGTTTTTCAGGAAAGGATTCTTGGTCATTCTTTTCAGGTTCTTTGGGTCAGCCGAATGTAAATACATCATTAATGGAAGGCTTAAAGCAGAATATTGCTCTAGGGTTGTCCTCTATCCCCGATATTATTCATCAAGGATAGAGGACAATACGGTGGCCGAGAGGTGCAAACCAAATTTACATAATGCAAAACACTTTTACAAAGCTTGAGACAAATTTACATTTAGAAAAACATTTTTACATATCATAAAACAAAATTACAAGTTCTGTAACAAATTTACATTGTAGAAAAACAATTTCACAAGATGCAAACCACTTTTACAACCTCCAAGACAAATTTACAAGCGACAAAACACTTTTACAAATCCAAAAACAAATTTACAACTTAAATTTAACCGGAAAGGGAGTGTCCCAACTCCGGGATTGAACCGGAAGTGACAATGAGGAGCGGCTAATGCACTCTGTCGGTCTGATCTGCGCCATTTAAACACTCTAAAGACCGACCACACGAAAAACAAAACCGCGTCAATCGGTTTATATGTTCCCCACAAAACGGGCAAAACATCACCTGCTCGCTGTCCATCTTGGTTCACCATCAATAACAACCAAAAGTTGCATTAGCCGCTCCTCGTTGTCACTTCCGGTTCAACCCCGGAGTTGGGACATTCCCTTTCCGGTTAAATTTAATTTGTAAATTTGTTTTTGGATTTGTAAAAGTGTTTTGTTGCTTGTAAATTTGTCTTGGAGGTTGTAAAAGTGGTTTGCATCTTGTGAAATTGTTTTTCTACAATGTAAATTTGTTACAGAACTTGTAATTTTGTTTTATGATATGTAAAAATGTTTTCCTAAATGTAAATTTGTCTCAAGCTTTGTAAAAGTGTTTTGCATTATGTAAATTTGGTTTGCACCTCTCGGCCACCATAGGACAGCCCTGGCGTGTACATCTTTCCAATATAAATGGCTTGGAGATTATTTGTTAGAACACTTGCAGTTGGGTCTGTGCATAGTATCTGGAGCCACTTTAAGAAACTATTTCCAAAACCAAATTTAGGTAGTATGTTAAATAGATAAGGCCACTCTATTGTGTCAGAGGCTTGTCGGGCGTCCAGTGATAATACTGCAGTATCCTTGGCATTGGCTTTTTCATGGATTATATTGAGCACTCTCCTGATGTTGTGGAACCCTTGTCGTTTTTGCACAAAGCCATTCTGATCACTGTGAATTAGACTTGGAATTTATGTATCTAGTCTTTTTGCAAGAACTTTAGAGGATTTTAGTGTCTGAATTAAGCAGACTTATCGGTCTATACGAAGCACAGTCTGTATCAGGTTTGCCTGGTTTTAAAATCAAAGTATAACATGGGGAAGGATGCCATTCTCATAAGATTTATTGTACATTTTTAATAGTGGGACAAGTAACTTCATATGTTTTATAAAATTAAATTGGTAGGCCATCAGGTCCAGGTGTTTTACCACTACTAATATTTTGGATGGCCTGTGACAATTCTTCAGTTGTTAAACGATTATCTAGCTCTTCTTTTGCATCGTCTGAGATTTGGGGAAATTGAAGCTGGTTAAGAAAGGAGTTCCTTTCCTCTATGTTTTCAGGACATTCTGATTTGTAAAGGTGATGATAATATTCTCTAAAACTATCATTAATTTCCACGGGGTCCACTGTCACTCTGCCGGAAGACATCTGTATACTGTTAATGGCCTCATCAGATTGTATCTTTCTGATTCTCCATGCTAAAAGTTTCCCGGCCTTCTCTCCTAGTAAGACTGTTTGAGCCACAATATGCTCTTTGCTGCCTTATCAGCAGATAGTTTGTTATATTTGGTTCTTAAAAACAGGGCATCTCTTTGCTTCACGGGGTCGTCTCCTTGGTTTAGTTCTGTTTCCAAAGCTTTGATTTCTAAGGTTTCCATCTCTACTTTTTGTTGTTTGGTTTTAGAGCTTGTGAAACTAATTATTTTTCCTCTGATGTAGGCCTTGAATGCCTCCCATCTTATGCAGGCATTGGTTTGGTCAGTGTTTAACTCAAAGTAGTCATCTATTTTTTCTTCAATAAATTTGAGGAATTCTGGGTTATGCAACCATCTTACTTGAAATCGTCAATCAAGTGGGTTATTAAAAAAAATTATTTACAATGATATTGAAAGATATGGTGGCATGGTCACTTATTCCAATACTACTGTGTTGGCAGTCTCTAACTTTTGATACAATTTCCCTTGAAATGAGGAAATAATCGATGCGTGAACGAGACCTGCTTATACCTGAGTTACATGAATATTCAACTTTATTTGGGTTTTGGTCCCTCCATATTTTAACCAGATTCAAATCTGTCTTTCTTGCATCAAAAGTATGTCAGTAAAAGTGTTTATTTTCTGACTAACCAGCTCAGATTGCTATGATAAGTATCTGACAACATTATGGAGACAAATAATGTCCACGATGTTGTGTCTACCTGAAGTCGCTTCTTGCCCTCATTTACATCCTGTTATGTAGTCTGTCATTTGAAGCAGGGGAGTGTGTGTGTGTGTGTGCGTGCGTGCGTGCGTGCGTGCGTGCGTGTGTGGAGCTACAGACACAGAAACTTGTAATTTGTTTCTGAAGTGATGGCTGAATATTAGAAGATTTTGAACAGTTGGATGAGGTATTTGAATTTGATGGCCTACATTATGTATTTGAACTGATGAAAGCTGCAACAGAAGAAGAGAGGGACAGGGAGGGGGGCAACAGGCTGCAGAGTTTCAGCCAGCCATGCTGTTGTGATACTCAGGAGTTTGTTTTGTTGCTCATATTAGTTCAAGTATTTCACAACATGATGGAGGGAATCCACAAGTCAGATTCAGAATTTGATCAGAATCTATTCGGAATCGTCTAAATGTTCAGCCATGTCTTCAGAAATAAACTATGAATTCCATGTTCAAACTTACTTTTGGCTTCAGGCAAAAATGAAACTCAGTGAATACAGCATGGATCAGCCTGATTTTGGTTCCTATCATTCAGTTTCACCCCAGGACAACCCTAAATACAGCCCAGGTTCAAAAATCCCAAAGTTTTCCTTTCAGGATAGACAAAAGTTCCATGTGTTCGGCTATTGTTGGAATCAAGATTATGTGAAAAGAGGGCGATGGGAACTCTGAAATTTTTAAAGGCAGCAGGGTCACTGGTCTATCTCAAGGGGACAGACATTTAAAAAAAAATACAGTTAATAAATTGCAATAATCTATAATAATGTGCAGTTTTATTAGTTGAAGAGTTTTTTCCTCTTCTTGCATAATCAGTCATAAATAAGTTTTGCCAAATTTGTGTCAACAATCCGTGTATGATTCACTCATTCGTTTTTCTGTTTCAAAATAAAATGAGAAAAAACAAATAATCGATCTGTTTTTTGTTTAAAAATTAAATTCGAAAAACAAAAAGTAGAGAAAGAAAAACACGCTGCGTTTGTACAAATTTTAAGGTTTAAACAAAAGAAAAAGCCTTTTCCCATTTGGAAGCTGCCGGCAGAACCGGAAATCAAAGTCAGAACTCGTGGCAACTTGACTTCACTTCTCTGTTCCAAACTCTGAACCACGTACTGTGAAAACAACGAAGACATGTTTGTCTTATTTAGAGGGAGTAGACGCATCACACTGAAACCTCATGATCTCAGTGTGAACAAAATCACTTTAATATTACAAGTAAGTATTTTTAAGTATTAAAATGTGAAGAACTCTGGCGAGTCCAATTTAATCAAGTGAACTGTTGATAGTTTCCGTCTCCAGATGTTTCGTCCTCAGATTCGTCCTGACTAGATCTGACTGTGTGTGAAATAAAGATACTAGATAAAGAAGATCTGCCGAAAAACGTCAGCATCACTACTTAATAAAGTCTATATCCATGTAAATATCACCTACAGACAATAAAAAGAAATGTGCTGGTCGCGATAAAAACACGTATTTTTATGAACGGTGAGAGGAAACGATGGAATCCAGAAATAAAATTAGAGACCACAGTCTGACTCATCAATGCCACCGATCAGTCTGATAAACATCCCGCTTCATCCACATAGATCTTTGTCATCCTGTCAGGTGTTGAACACCTGGTGATTATTCAGGAAACACGCCCAGGTTAACTGTAGATAATTACAACTTAACACAGGCTGCCTGGTTAATAACGAGACACAAAACTAATTAATGTCTGACCAAGAAAACCCACAACATAGAAACACGTCCACTGCTGTGTGTTAGTCTGAGTTCAGTGGAACAGATCCATAGCAGAACTTCAGGTTTAACTCGGGTTTGTTCTCAGAAACACTCAGACCCTCAGCAGCCTCCCATCAGAACAACACGCAGCAGAACACCAGCTGGATCTGATAAAATACATCAGAACAACATGCAGCAGAACATTGTCTGGATCTGATAAAATACATCAGAACAAACTGAGACCATGTTGTTAAAAGTAGTCACTCAGAAAACAATAAAACACGTTCAGTCCTCCGTCCTAACCGTCATTTCAGAGCACGTTAACCGCTGACAATATTAAATAAAAATGGAAGTAAAGGGATCCGATCTGGGCAAAACAAACAATATTTGTGAGTTGTGTCTTTCCAAAAACTCTGGCTGGTTTAGAAATGGCAAAAAGAGACTTTTAGAGACGTGGCAGAGGAAGACTAGAATACTTCCAAGACTGTACAGTCTGAGTGATTAAACTATGCAGGTAGTTTGTGTTACATTTTTGTAATCCGTTTTACATCCTTGTGAAGATGTTTATCGGACTGATTGGTGGCATGATGAGTCACACTGTGGTCTCTATTTTTATCTCTGGATTACATCGTTTCCTCTCACCATTCATAAAAAATATGTTTGTTTTTTTAAATTTTGCCAGCACATTTCTTTTTATTGTCTGTAGGTGATATTTACATGGATACAGACTTTATTAAGTAGTGATGGCGACGTTTTCTTTATCTAGTATCTTTATTTCACACACAGCCAGGTCTGGTCTGGACGAATCTGAGGACGAAACATCTGGAGACGGAAACGTATCACCAGTTAACCTGATCACCAGTTAAACTGGAACAGCAGCACCAGTAGATGACCAGTATCCCATCATAAACTGTCGTCCACATGTCAGATCTGACTGTAAAACACTCAGAAGTGAAATGTAACATTCTACACTTAGTAAAGTATGGAACTGAAAATAACATCTGTGGTTAACAGAACAAATTCCAGCCTTCTCCAAATCAGCATCGACACATGATTGATCTTCTTATACTGTTCTCCAGCAGAACCTCCTGACTCTCATTATAGAGCAACGTGGAGCTCCATGATTTCTGCGTGGGTTTTCCACTCTTAAAGAGAATGAAATAGGAAAAGGGCTCGAGGACAGTCATTCTAGATGTGTTCACGGTCCAGACCAGCTCTAAACTGTGCTTCCTCGGTGACTTCCGGTGTTGCTACAAAATAAAACAACAGCCGTATTTTGTATTTCGGGTTTAAAAAGCTAGAGCACAAAACCAACACTGTGGTTTTTTCATTAGTTAAATAATACATGTCTACATTTAGGTTTTAAAAATGGAAAAACAAAAAAACAGTGTGGTTTATTGTTTTTTTAGATTTTATTTTGAAACGGAAAAGCGAATGAGCGAACCATACATGGATTGTCAACTTATTGCTAATGTTATTTTTCTGAGTTACATCCAACAAAATGATGATTTAATTTGTCCAGTTGTTTCAGGTTCATGGTGAAACCCTGGACATCTTAATGAAGGGAATGCATGTTGGACTTCTTATTGAAGCGATGCATTCCCAATGTGGCTGTGGTGGCAGAGGAGACCATCGTTGTTGCTGACGTAAGAAATGTGGCCACTGGTTTTGCTATGCTGATGGGAACAATCTACTGCCTGAATCTGGAGTATCCTTCTGAGATGAAATACTCATTTATAGTCATGCAAAGGGTCGTCATGAGAATAAAACCTGACCATTGTTCAGCCAGGATACATGGACTCAGAAACAAGCTACTGAGGTTTCGTTTGTAAACTGAAAAGGGTACCTGTGAGGCCTCCCTGAAGGAGAGTTTTTTTCTGCTTTGCTCAATGTTACTTCTCCAGAAAACAGCATCACTGTGGTTTTTTGTTGTTGCAAAAATTACTTTTCCAGTCTGAAGTTAGTTATTCTGCACTGCACTGATCGTCTTCCTCTTCAACAGTGCTCATGCAAGTTGTTCCGTGAACAACTTGCATGAGCATTGTTGTTAAAATAATTTGTTTTTGAACAAATAAGCACCAAATTGATTCATTATAAAGTCTAAATTAGTCAAGATGAGAAATAAAGTTGAAAGATTAAAACGATTTTAAAAAATTAGTTCTTTTGCTTAACATAGCAATTAATATGAAATATAGTCATCTCAACTTAAAAGTCTAAGTTGAAATAACAGGAAATTGTAAGTTTACAGAACAAGATAACTTGAGTTTTCATGAATGGAAAATTCAACACAGTAAGTCGACTTAACTTTGAGACTTAAGTTGAAAATGCAAACTATCATCAGTTAAACAACTTGTATAACTTAACAGTTTGAGTTGAAACAGTGGTTACTTTCAAGTTGAGTTTACTCACATTTTTAAGGCAGCAGGTGAACTTTTGTTTCTAAGTTTAATTGGCTTAAAATGTTTTACAGTGCATGACTGAAGTTTACTTTTCTTATGACCATGTAGATGACAGAGACTCTGAAAGTTTACCTAAAATAGGTCTCTTTGTCTGGTAAAAATATCTGAAGACAGAAGATAAAGGATCATGTCGTGATTCAGAGTTCAGAGGATTTTAAATGCAACGACCCCAGAAAGCTTTAAGAAAAAAGAAAACAATGAAACATCTGAGTTCACTGATTCACCTGATCATCACACCTGAGCATCAACAGGTGACCTATCCTTGAGCTCCTGGAGGGTTTTTGTGAGCAGAAGCTTTGGAACACGTGTGTGAATTACTCCGGTTGGACCTTCTCTTGTGAAGTCAGAAGTATAAAAATTAAATTAATAAATAATCTGTTTCTGTTCTATGATTCATGTTCAGTGGTGAAATAAATAAAACATCCAGGAAACTTTTCTACATTGATGCAACGTTTCCCAGAGCTTCATCTGATGACCTGAAACAGAACTGACCTGCTGATGGAGGACCTGTTGAAGAACCCTAACTCTGTAACTGATGAAGATAAAGAAGAAGGTTTTCCTGTCAGGTGTAACTGATGACGATGAAGATTTTCCTGTCAGGTGTAACTGATGAAGATGAAGATTTTCCTGTCAGGTGTAACTGATGAAGATGAAGGTTTTTCTGTTAGGTGTAACTGATGAAGGTGAAGATGAAGGTTTTCCATTCAGGTGTAACTGATGAAGATGAAGGTTTCCTGTCAGGTATAAGTGATGAAGATGAAGGTTTTCCTGTCAGGTGTAACTGATGAAGATGAAGGTTTTCCTGTCAGGTGTAACTGATGAAGATGAAGGTTTCCTGTCAAGTGTAACTGATGAAGATGAAGGTTCCTGTCAGGTGTAAATGATGAAGATGAAGGTTTCCTGTCAGGTGTTACTGATGAAGATGAAGGTTTTCCTGTCAGGTGTTACTGATGAAGATGAAGGTTTCCTGTCAGGTGTTACTGATGAAGATGAAGATTTTCCTGTCAGGTGTAACTGATGAAGATGAAGGTTTTCCTGTCAGGTGTAACTGATGAAGATGAAGGTTTTCCTGTCAGGTGTAGCTGATGAAGATGAAGATTTTCCTGTCAGGTGTAGCTGATGAAGATGAAGATTTTCCTGTCAGGTGTAACTGATGAAGATGAAGATTTTCCTGTCAGGTGTAACTGATGAAGATGAAGATTTTCCTGTCAGGTGTAACTGATGAAGATGAAGGTTTTCCTGTCAGGTGTAGCTGATGAAGATGAAGATTTTCCTGTCAGGTGTAACTGATGAAGATGAAGGTTTTCCTGTCAGGTGTTGCTGATGAAGATGAAGGTTTCCTGTCAAGTGTAACTGATGAAGATGAAGGTTTCCTGTCAGGTGTAAATGATGAAGATGAAGGTTTCCTGTCAGGTGTAAATGATGAAGATGAAGGTTTCCTGTCAGGTGTTACTGATGAAGATGAAGGTTTTCCTGTCAGGTGTTGCTGATGAAGATGAAGGTTTCCTGTCAGGTGTAGCTGATGAAGATGAAGATTTTCCTGTCAGGTGTAACTGATGAAGATGAAGGTTTTCCTGTCAGGTGTAACTGATGAAGATGAAGGTTTTCCTGTCAGGTGAAACTAATGAAGATGAGGGTTTTGTCGTATGAGGGACTGGAACCACCATGAATCTTCTCGGTCCAGTAGTTGGTTCTTCAGAGCTGCTGTGGTTCAGCGGTTCAGCGTCGGAGGGCTTGAATCCCAGCAGTGATCAGCTTTCGAGCCAAAGGTTTAAAAGAAGCAGAACGTGTAGTCAGATCAGCAGAAGAATTAAGTTCCACCAACAAACCCTCAGCTTTGAGTTCTTCACACTGAATGTTCTTTTCATGAATCGATCCAAACATCCATGATGTGGTTCTGGTCCTGAAATGTTCTTTAGATCCTTCGTCACGCCTGAATCCGTGCAGCAGAGACTGGTCTGAATTTAAACTGTGGAAATGAGTTTTTCTCTGAACTCCTACAGATTTACAGCCAGAATTAGCAGCAGCCATGAATAGAATGAATACGTTCTGCTTCTGGATGAAGGTTTTAAAGTTCAGCTCTGACTTCCTTCACCTGTCTGCCTCAGGTGTTAGTGTTAGCATTAGCTGCTTTATGCTGCTGCTCAGCAGAAAAATTCATTTCACTATTAAATGATGAACTCAGACTAGCAGAGATCCTCACTCTGAAGTGATTGATCAGCAGGATCAATCGATCATTGATAACTGATCCTTCCATCAGTCACAGAATTCACACATCTGAACATTTCTGATGTGAAACTTTTAAAGCTGAGATTCATCCTGTTTGAGAATAAAGACACAAAATGTGTGAGTGTGTGTGAGTGTTGGAGATCAAAGGGATGCAGACTGGCCTCAGGCTCCAATTAAAATCCGGCTGCGGTTGCTATGGTGACGCAGGTGAACTGAAGTCCCTTCTAAGTGATGATGCTGAGGCTGTTTACTCTTCATCTGTTATTAATTAAAATATTCACAATAATTATTGTTATCATCAGTTTATTGTCAGCTTGAAAAGTGTTCACATCGTAACGATAATGATGGGAATAAATATATAGTAATATAAATAAATACAAATATATATAATATAAATATATAATATACAATATACAATATAAATAAATATGAATAAATAATATCAATAAATGTATAGTAATATACATAAATAATATAAATAAATATATAGCAATATAAATATAGAATAAATAAATATAGCATAATATAAATATGTAATATAAATATATAGTAATATAAATAAATATATATAGTGATATAAATAAATACAAATATATAATATCAATAAGCCAGAGGACTCAGGACAGATGCTGATTGGTTGAAATATTTCCTGGACCAACGCTGTGAACAAACTGGAGCTAAAATCATCCATTAGTTGTCAGCTATTAAATGAATCAGATGATTTAGATTTAGGTTATTTATTAACTAATATTTGTAATATATTAACCATTAACTACTAATTAATAATTAATGAACAAAATGTTTGAGGAAACACAGAAACACAGATTTCAGACACCAAACAGTTGATTGATTAATCCCGAGAATAATTACAGATTTATGGACGTGGAAATGATCATTATTTAGAGCTGGAGTAGTTTTAGAAGTCCACATTAGTGCCATTAAATACATGGAAATGATCCGTATGAGGATAGATAGTCTGAACACATGTAGACCAAGCATGAACATAAACCAAACATGAATGGATGAATGATTGGATGAATGAATGGATGACTGGATGAATGAATGAGATTCTTGTGTATCTGAAGCTTTTCCCTGGGTTTTAGAGCAACATGTTCTCTGAGAATGATGGCGATGTGGAAACAAAATTGAGGCTTCAGATGGTTTCAGGGCTTCCTGTAAGTTCAGTAAAGTTGGAAAGATATTCACAGATTCGGAGTTCCGGCATCAATAACTCATGAGATATACGTTGTAAAAACATGGAAAGAGGCATTGTTTATGTTTTTACAACGTATATCTCATGAGTTATTGATGCCGGAAGTCCGAATCTGTGAATATCTTTCCAACTTTACCGAACTCTTCCAGTTGTTGGTTTAAATTTATTTTAATTTTTTAAAATAAACTGCTGGGTAGCAGCTGAACATCCAGACAATAGACCGAGCCGGACTTCATCCAGGATTATCACTCCAGTCTCCTTCACAGCTTCATTCAGAGCATGACGGAGATTTCCTTCCTGAAGTCATGCTGTCAGCAGATTACTGATCTCAGGACTGTTTTCTGTCTCAAAACACTTATGCTGTTATCATTTTACTGCGTTTTATTAATAAAGAGGTGCAAAATCACAAATTCATAAAAATGTGATTGTTGGACAGAACATTTACTTTTCATGTCGGTAAAAACTGAAACTCTTTAATAACGGCTGTACGTTTGTGTACATAGACGTTCATTTAGAACTGAAGTCAGGTCTGACTTTTCTATGAGCCGTCTCAGAGCTTTTAGACTACACCTCGTATTTATATATTTAAAAATTAAAAATAAGGAGCTATAATATTCAAAATATTTTGTCACATGAATATGACAGAAAACCTGAGAGCAAAGCAGAGTTCTAACTGCTGATGAGACCTAAAGTCAGAACGAGTTCAAAACTACAAACTACTGGATAAAATGTTTCATTAGTTTGAATTTTAGCATCTTAAGGTGGTCTGGCTTTAAGGTGGACTTAACTATTAACATGTTTTAAATCCTGTCAAACTTCTCTGTGTTCTAATTTGTGCTTGTTTGACAGAAGTTAGAATATTAGCACCTGAATTACATTAATACAAATCTATCTGGATGAATAATAACAACCACAGGACTGCATTTCTTCAGAGCTGTCTACAGTCTCCAGGCTGAGTTGAAATGTTTTTATTCTCCTGACAGTTAAACAGCTGAGATTTAAACCCTTTCCTCCCACAACCAATCAGATGTTCCTCCTTTTAGAGCATCAGGATGGATGTTCTGCTCCACACCTCAGCAGGGTTTTACATTTGCAATGCTAATCTCTGTTAAGACGGGAGTATTTCTGTCTGTTTAGCTCTGATGCTCTACATCCACCAGCAGAGGAACATCTCAGACCTTTCTGCTGTGGATGAGAAGCTGCTTCGAGCTTTGTTTCTGGAGTCTCCTGCAGATTTTACTTTCTCTTCTTCAGTCAAACTCTATATAAGCTTTCTAACAAACAAGAAACAGTTTGGAAGCATCATTTAGCCATCAGTGGCCTCATTGGAGATAGGAAGTAGTTTTACCAGCAGCCGCTAGACCTGCAGCAGCAACCGCTGGACCTGCAGCAGCAGCTGGACCTGCAGCAGCAGCTGGACCTGCAGCAGCAGCTGGACCTGCAGCAGCAGCAGCTGGACCTGCAGCAGCAACCGCTGGACCTGCAGCAGCAGCTGGACCTGCAGCAGCAGCTGGACCTGCAGCAGCAGCTGGACCTGCAGCAGCAGCTGGACCTGCAGCAGCAGCTGGACCTGCAGCAGCAGCAGCAGCAGCAGCTGGACCTGCAGCAGCAGCTGGACCTGCAGCAGCAGCAGCAGCAGCAGCTGGACCTGCAGCAGCAGCTGGACCTGCAGCAGCAGCTGGACCTGCAGCAGCAGCTGGACCTGCAGCAGCTGCAGCTCATCACTCATCCTCCTCCTATAAAGGCCGGCGCTGCTCGCAGTTCAGCGCCGGATCATTCTCCTCCCCTTCCTCTCCCTGTTGTCTCGAGTTAGAGGCTCAGCTGACAGAGCAGTCCGCGTTTCCCCCCCAGCCGTCCACCAGATAGTAGACGTGGACCCTTGCCGTCTCTGGCCGCCGCAGCCGCGCTCCCCCCCTCGACTGCCGCCCCCCCAGAGCCCGCCTTCCCCCTCCCTGACTAAGTTGTGAGTTCAGGCCTTAGTGGGCTTTTGCTGCCCGGCCAGCAGCAGATGGGTTCCCCACATAAAGAGCCGGGTTCTGCTCGAGGTTTTTTTTCCCTGTTAAAGACTGTTTTCCTGCCACTGTCTCCTTAGGGCTGCTCTGATGTTCAGGCATATGGGTTCTGGAAAGCGTCTCGAGACAATATGACTGTAATTGGCACTATATAAATAAAATTGAATTGAATTGAAGGTTCAAAATCTCCTACAAATTGCAACATTGTGGTTCTGTTGGTTCTGTTTCATCCTCAGACTGAACATCAGAGATGAATCTGCAATCAGAAAATGATGCTGCAGGAATTATCCGGGTTTTAGTTTGGATATTAATATATGCCAGTCAGTCTCACGTCCTTCATGAAATAACTTGCAGTTAACACACAGAAAAGCATAAACAAACTGTAAAACTACAATATTAATGTTATTAACAGTCGTGTTCTTTGATAATCAGCTGATTTATGGAAAAATGTACTGATTGTGAATAATCTGGTCTTTATGAAATCATTGTTGCTTCATCTTTCTGGTCAAAAATTTACTGTCATGAAATTTTAAAAAATAATGAATTTTCAAATTGTAGAAGTTTTAAAATGTAAAAAGATCAGGATTTTATTTGAGTGGTGCATCGATGGGTTGATGATTCAGAGCAGCAGAACAAACCTGAACATTTAGTTCTGTTCCTGCAGGAACTCAGTTTGTTCCTCTGACAGCAGTTCCACGTTCCGCATCATGAATAAAACCTCGGCAGGGCTGAAGAGAGAAATGCTTCTTTTTCTTCGTATTTTTCGCTGCTGATGCGTTTCAGTGTCGGGTTGCAGAAACACAAACTGAGACTCTGAGAAGTGAAAGATCGACTTCATGCTGAGAAAAGAAAGAAAAACCCCATCAGGACTTTAGAAAGCTGGAAGGTGCAGAACATGAAAGAGAACGGATGCAGATGAGCTGCTGCTGATGCAGCGCCTGCAGCAGTCAGTCCAGCTGTGACGCCTCAGAACTGGGGCTTATCACAAACTGCATTTCCCACAATTCCCAGCAACATCTAAAGCAAAAAAGCCCAACCAGAGCGAGCCCTGAAGGCCTGGAGACCTGTCCAGGTGAATCCTGGCTCCGCCCCCAGTCAGCTGATGATGCAGGTTTCTGCTTTTCAATGATTTCAGCTTCACAGATGATCAAATATAACTAATATATAACTAATATTCCACAAAGTTCTTGTAAAGCTCAGCATTTCGAAGCATTGTTATAGATGTTCAGTGAACTTCCTGCAGGTTTCTGGCTGTTAAATCCCATGATGCAGTGCTTCCAGGTGAAGACCCACAGATCCTTCAGACCTGCTGTCTCTGTTCAACCATGGATGTCCATCCGTCCAGAGGTCCTTAAACTGATCCACTCAGACCCACTGGACTGTAGGATGGAGGGAAGTCAGCAGTTAGAGGAGAATCCAGAACATTCCAGCAGGAGGAGCTCTGAGTTCTCAGTGTTCAATGAATTAAAGAATAAAGACCAGTGGAAATGTTTTAAACACCTGAATTCTCCAGCAGATGATCAATAAACTACCAGAGACAACAGAGCTCCAACCGATCAATCAGCTGTCAACTATTAAATCCATCCATCTCTCCTGTTTCCTCCTCTGACAGGAAACTGAAGATCTTAGGACCAAACCAGAGAGTAGAAGGCGTCTAATGGTCTCCATCTTCTCCCTCTTCTTACTCTGTGTGAGCAGCGTTTCTATTGGATAATCAGCTGAACAAGGACCCCTCGTTGGCTGACCTGCTTCCATACCTGCCATGAAAGAGGATCTCAGATCTTTACTGGACTGTAGAAGGTGTAACAGTAGAAGGTGTAACAGTAGAAGGTCTAACAGTAGGTCATCCCAGGCCTCTGTCTGCTCTGGTTCTCCTTTAGCTTGTTGCTAACCTGTTAGCCTATCCAGGCTACTTCCTGTCCAGGAACTGGTTGTTCTCTGACCATCCACCTTGGATCTACAGTTTACTCCAGCTGAAGATCCGTTCCAGCTGCTCCGCCTGTATTTCCCCCGACTCTCTCCTTTATCAGCCAGCAGCTGAGGGTGATTTTCTAGCTTTAATGTGTTTACTGAGTTAGATTGTGTTCTTTCCAGGGTTTAGTGGGTATGATTTGGTGTTGTGGCCTCCGTACATTCTCAGTTTTCTGAGTGGTTCTTCCGTCCCTCTTCTTGTAAACTGTCCTGGCCTCGTTGTACTCGGTTCTGGGTAGTTCCTCCGTCTTTAGACCTTAAAAACTCTAAGTTCAGTGTGTACCTTCCTTCCTTGCTATGCATATGATGTATGATGTATGTTGGCCCTTGCAGGCTTCTGTAGTTTCCCCTCAGCTGTAATCTGTCTGTGCTGTTTCCTTTTAGTTCCCATAAGGGTTGCTAGAGCTTCTGGAGTTAGAACTGTACATCAGTTCTCCGTCCTCCTGTTCACTATTATTGTTCGTCTTAGAGTGGTTTGACCCTTTGGTCCAACTGCAGAACCTCTTTCTGGACCTGTTCTTGTAGAACTTCCTTCAGGTAGCAGTTCTTCTGAGATGAACTGCTGTGTGGTTTATTTCTGTACCGTCTGATCACACTGAAGCTATTCGACGTGTTTCACAGGCAAAGATTAATCCAGTGATTAATAAATCCTAAAACCAGTCAAGACTCGGTAAATAAAGACTTTTTGTGGACAGATTTTATAGGAAACACACTTCGGCTGCTGCTCCTTCAGGTGATGACAGCGTTCTGTTTCTTCTTCGTTGGTGTTGCGTCACGGCTGTAAAATGGCAGCTCTCTTAAATCCTGAACAAACAGAAACAGTCGGTTTCTGTGGTTTTTCTCAGCCTGCATTAAATTAAAATAAATCTCAGCTGGTCCAGGCTTCGATTTTCTCTGTGTGTTTCCTCTCTGAGGCTCATTAACACAACAGGGTTCTCCAGGGAACCCAGAGGAACCAGCAGCTCGTATTGATCCACCAGAACAACTGAAATATAAATGAAGGATCTTCCTTCGTGCAGCCGGCATTGCCTAACAGCAGCGTTTCTTTTCATTACTGTCAGTGTTCAGACTGCAACGCTGCACAAACGCTGTTGTAACGTATTTAAAGGAGAGTTTTAAAGCACAATTAGATTTTGATGAAGTGATTAACAGTTTCTACTGCAATAACATCCTAATTACATCACTGAGAGAGAAATTTTAATTTGTATTCAGATGCTTTGGCAACATGGTTCAGCTCACATTCCTGCCAATAAAGAGGATTATTGAAATGAATGAGGAACAAGACAGAAAGAAATATTTATTATATATTTATTACAGGACAGAGGAACGGATTCACTTACATGCTGTCTGTGTAGAATATTATATATAATATATGACGTTATATACTATACTGTATTTAGTATATTATATATTATACTGTATGTAGTATATTATATACTATACTGTTTTTAGTATAGTATGTATTATATACTATATATTATACTGTCTGTAGAATATATATTACACTGTATATGGTATATTATATATAATATATAACGTTACAACTATACAGTCTGTAGTGTGTATATACATACATACATATACATATGAGGTAAGAGGTAGATACCTGTCTATCTATCTGAGACAGACAGACAGGTATCTACAGACAGACAGGTAAAATAGAGAGACAGACAGGTATCTACAATGATAATGGTAGAATGCCATAGCTTGCCAGTGGCTGTTGAGAGAGATAGACAGGTATAGGACAGACAGACAGGCATAGGGCAGATAGACAGGTATCTACAGATAGACAGGTATAGGGCAGACAGGTATAGGACAGATAGACAGGTATCTACAGATAGACAGGTATAAGACAGACAGGTATAGGACAGACAGACATGTATCTACAGATAGACAGGTATAGGACAGACAGGTACAGGGCAGACAGACAGGCATCTACAGATAGGCAGCTTAAACAGAGAGACAGACAGGTCTAGGACAGACAGGTATCTCCAGTGATAGTGGTGGAGCGCCATAGCCTACCAGTGGCTGTTGAGAGAGAGAGGCGCCATTACCGCTGCTGAGCTCCCTCCCTCCGCGGCAGGTTTCTCCTTTCAGCGCATTCCTCACCGAGGCACCGAATCACCGAAATCCGCTGAAATAGGCTGAAAAACGGGCTCCGGGCCGCCTGGGACCGCAGCTGACCGCAGCTCCACCTGAAGCGGGCTCCGGGGCGGCTGGTCGGGCCGCGATGGCCGCATATTGAGGGCTGAAAGCGGAGTTTAGTGGCTGTTTGCCTCCTCCTCTCCGTGGTATGTGGATCTGGGAGCGACCATGTTATTAGGTGGGTACGGGAACGTCTCCATTAGCCGGATAGCTAACTGCTTTGCGGGCCCGGAGCTGCCCCACCGGCCCGGGGCACACCGGCCCAGGGCACACCGGATCGGGTCATACCGGCCCAGGGCCAGATTGTGAGGCCGGTTCGGTAAATTTTATCCCAAACTGTAGTTTTTTATCCCGCTCGGCTAACGTTAGCCCGCAGCTAACTCACCCTCCTCACGCTAAGCTAGCGGCTAATGTTAGCTTGGATCGGAAAGGTGGGTCTTCCTGGAGTATCAGGGCCGAGCCGGGCCGGGCCGGGCCAGGCCAGGCAGGGTCCGCGTCCTCTCCCGGGACAAAGTGAGACCCACCGGAGACTGCTGGAGTTAGCTGTTAGCTCTGACGCATTAAGTTAGCTCCAGTATGAACTGGTCCTGGTTTGCAGCTTTGACTTTGATGTTTTAATGTCAGTTTGTCTCCGCTTCAGTCGGAATAAATCTGTTAGATATGAAGAACCGAACAGAACCAGAGCTTTTATCGGTAAATCAACTGTTTTAATGTCCTACTAACGTTAGCATGGAGGGTCACTGGTCCGACAACGGAGTGTTTACAGCGGGACTGTACGGGACCAGCTAGAGTCTCTCCGACCGTTTTACAGGAAAGAGTTCAGATTTAGATCCTCTGCAGCTCCTCTAAACCCTGCAGCTCCTCCATCTCTAAACCCTGCAGCTCCTCTAAACTCTCCACCTCCTCCATCTCTAAACCCTGCAGCTCCTCTAAACTCTCCACCTCCTCCATCTCTAAACCCTGCAGCTCCTCCATCTCTAAACCCTGCAGCTCCTCTAAACTCTGCACCTCCTCATCTCTAAACCCTGCAGCTCCTCTAAACTCTCCACCTCCTCCATCTCTAAACCTTGCAGCTCCTCTAAACTCTCCACCTCCTCCATCTCGAAACCCTGCAGCTCCTCTAAACCCTGCAGCTCCTCTAAACTCTGCAGCTCCTTCATCTCTAAACTCTGCAGCTCCTCCATCTCTAAACCCTGCAGCTCCTCTAAACTCTGCAGCTCCTTCATCTCTAAACCCTGCAGCTCCTCTAAACTATGCAGCTCCTTCATCTCTAAACCCTGCAGCTCCTCTAAACTCTGCAGCTCCTCCATCTCTAAACCCTGCAGCTCCTCTAAACTCTGCAGCTCCTTCATCTCTAAACCCTGCAGCTCCTCTAAACTATGCAGCTCCTTCATCTCTAAACCCTGCAGCTCCTCTAAACTCTGCAGCTCCTCCATCTCTAAACCCTGCAGCTCCTTTAAACTCTGCACCTCCTCATCTCTAAACCCTGCAGCTCCTCTAAACTATGCAGCTCCTTCATCTCTAAACCCTGCAGCTCCTCTAAACTCTGCAGCTCCTCCATCTCTAAACCCTGCAGTTCCTCTAAACTCTGCAGCTCCTCCATCTCTAAACCCTGCAGTTCCTCTAAACTATGCAGCTCCTTCATCTCTAAACCCTGCAGCTCCTTTAAACTCTGCACCTCCTCATCTCTAAACCCTGCAGCTCCTCTCAACGATGCAGCTCCTTCATCTCTAAACCCTGCAGCTCCTTTAAACTCTGCACCTCCTCATCTCTAAACCCTGCAGCTCCTCTAAACTATGCAGCTCCTTCATCTCTAAACCCTGCAGCTCCTCTGAACTCTGCAGCTCCTCCATCTCGAAACCCTGCAGCTCCTCTAAACCCTGCAGCTCCTCTAAACTCTGCACCTCCTTCATCTCTAAACTCTGCAGCTCCTCTTAACTCTGCAGCTCCTTCATCTCTAAACCCTGCAGCTCCTCTAAACTCTGCACCTCCTCCATCTCTAAACTCTGCAGCTGTGAGGAACCAGGAGAGAACTCAGAGATGTCTTCTGGCAGATAAAATGGTGGAAGCCAGAGAAAAGAAAAAACTACTATTTAACACATAATATTAATCCACCAGGTCTCCTCAGATATTAAACTCTGAACTAATACTTCTGTGGAAGTTCTCAGTCATCCAGGTTCTGGAGATGGTAGGAGCTTCAGAAGAAACCAGCTGGAGGTTCTGGAGGACCTTTCTAGAAACATCTTCCAGAAGCTCCTACCATCTCCTCATCCTGTAGATATTCTTCTATCTCCATGTGTACTCTCTGCTCCTCAGCTGTAGATGTTTCTCCATGCTGGATGGATCTCCAACAACCTGTTCTCTCTCCGTTTCTGCTGCATTTATTTTAGTCCCTCTGAGGACACACGGCCTGCAGTTCAACCTGAAACTCTGTGGATGAGTCAGAACCAGGAGGAGGTTCTGGTTTTATAGAATCAGATGCAAACTGTTTATTTTTGGAGATTTTTTAATTAGACTAGTGAAATGTGGTGATTTTGGTGAGATGTCAGCAGTTTAAGAACAGAATGATTAGTTGAAGGACAGACTGGAAGTAGAACATCTGTTTACTTCTGTGGTTCCAGACTAATAGTCAGTTTGGAGATCTAGTTGATGACAACGTGCTCTGTGTTTTAATGTTCGGTGGTTTTCCTCCAGAACCCTCAGTGTGAAATCCTTCCTCATGTTGAGTTCTGCAGATGAACAGAACCAGTTCCTGATGTGGATCCACTTGAGCTGAGGTTCTTTGTTGTTTGAACTCCTTGTGTTTGCATATTTCCTCTTTAAAGCTGAAATATTGATGAGCTGAACAGCACTGAGCTGGACTGAAACAGCCTGATGCTGTTTTACACGCGTGATGTTCTATATTCACATGATTTATCGTATAAACATGGTAGAAACCTGAAACATGTTCAGAAACACTGTCGAATGTTACAGTGTGACCCAACAGCATTACTGCCTGGGAAGCTTTGCCTCTGCGTTCCAGACTGAAGCTGCTGGTATCGGCGTTATGCAGATGTCAGATATTGAATCCTGGAGCCCAGCTGATGCTGTCAGGCGGATATAAGCTGCTGTAGTTACATCAGAGGCTTCAGGTCCGACTCTGCTGCTCTAAATCAGCCCAACTCAAAGGTTCTGTAGAGGAAATCATTTTACACTAAGCACCCAGCTTCGACTGGAATCACTCGGAGCACCTAAGGTTGATTTAAAGAGCCAAAAGGATGTTTATAGAGCTACAGGGCCAGTCTGGGTCATTTCACTTTTTGTGATTTCTTATTTCACACCTAAAACTGACTTCTGTCCAGTGGTTTTGCTGAAATTTGAGAATTTCATATGTTTTTAGATCTGAGATTTTTTTTCACCCTCAAAAACCTGTGAAGCCCCTTTGAGGGTCCGATATCTCCAGAAATAAAACTCCAACTGCCATGAAATGTGGTGAGAACAGACAGAATAGTTTGATCAGAATGACTGAATGGATCCAACAGAGGACATAGTTTAATTATTGGTTGTTGAAAATAAAACAAATGTTCCATCCAGGCTGGTCTAGTGTCTCCATAAAGTTCCTGTAAGTGTTTATCTATGGATGGATCCATATTTCTACTAAAATACAGTCTTTGGTCCACATTTCTCCAACTGTTGAGGCTCTAACATCAGTAGAATCTGATGTTTGGTCAGTATGAAGAGACAAGGTTCCAGTTTTTAGATATTTAGACTAAATGTTGATGTGGACTCATTGGTAGGAACCAGAACCTGGAGTTCATAGAGGTCTAGATGTTGATAGGGGTCTAGATGTTGGAATTAGATGTGCAGAGTTCCAGAACTTAGTGTTTTGGTGTGACATGAATAAATAAAGTCTAAACAGACTCTGAAACGGTGAATTCAGACTGATCAGCTGCATAGTGACAGAAAAACGTCATATTATTTGACAGTAAAAGTGGCAGCTGAGTGAAGCTGGTAGAAAATGATGGTTAATGTCTGTTTTGCTCACTGGAAGCAGACTGAGGGTTAGACTGACACTTTGTTGGAAAGTTTCAGTAGTTTCTGTTTTGTTTTGATGTGTTTTATCAGAACTGTAAATCTTGTGGTAAGAGCTGAACTCTAAACTGCATTACACAATTCTGCTGGTAAATGTCAGCGACCCGTAATGCTGTAAAAGCCTGAAAGACAGAAATCCTGAGTGGAGGTCAGAGCTGTGCTGTGGACAAGATATCTGAGGAGTCCATTAGGAGCTGGTTGGTTCATGTCCACAGTGGTTAGGTTCAGTACAGTAGATAGAGACCCACAGTGAGATTAAAACACATGTATTTGTAGCCAAACCTGCATCTGGAGCCGCTTTTAAAGGTTTGCCATCCTTGTTCCGCTGTGTTTCAGGGCTTAACAGCGTTTAGTCATCTCTAAAACCGGCTTGCCAAGTGATACCTTAATCCCTGCAGCTCTGAATGGATTGATCATGATGCAGGAGGCTACTTTTAGCTGCTGGCAGTAAGAAAACCATCGCAGCTCCATCCAGGTGTGTGCAGCTGCTACCTGCTCACATGTATTCATGGCTCTTATTGGACGCTGTGTGTTGACAGCAGAGTGAAGACAGACTCTGATTCTGGCTGAGTAAAATGCAGAACAGATGCTTGGATTTGGGTGAGTGATTTTCTCAAACACTGAGGTTTGGAGCGGAGTCAGAGGAGGAATGTTCTGCTGTAATCCTCACCGGGTTCCTCCAAACGGACATTAATAGGTTTCAGATTGAGTCAGACTGTTGGCAGAAGAAGGGTCCAGTTTACTGTCTCACATCAGAAATTATAGAAATAACGGGGCTAATTATCGGAAAATATTGGATGTGATAATCGATCACCTCCTAATCAACTCAACAGCAACATCTGGCTGATGTAGAAGCAGCTGCTAATGGTTTTATTCCTCAGTAGTTCTGGTTCTGGATCAGCAGCTGAGCTATTATCTTCTCTGTTCTCATCATTTAAACAGAAACTAACCAGGGATTTAATCTGCTGCTGGTTCTGGTGGTTTATGGTTCCTTTAGGCTGATAATCTGCAGGTAGAACATTTAGAACATCTACTGATGAATGGAGGATTTATTTCCTGTCATTTATGACAGGATGAGACGTTCTTCGTTCTCTTAGTTCGTGGAAGGCGCCTTCAGATGACGCTTTAATGAACAGTTAATTAGTAAATCAGCAGAAGCCTGAAAGAACATTTTCTGCCCTCAGGAGGTGAATCTGAGCTGGTGGCCTTCAGTGCTACCATCACCTGTCCGTCAGCTCAGGTGTGCAGTCAGGTGTGGCTCATCTCACCTGTACAGCAGCTATTGTAGTGGATGGTTGTTTTATAAACCCGACAGACCGGGTGCTCAGTTTCTCTCATCAGAATCCCACATCCTGATTGGAGGAAACCCACCTGAGGACTTTCTGTAGATGATTAAACAGATTTCTGTTATTTTTACTGAGTAGAAGCTGAATCCTCAAATACAAACACATCAATATCATCTGTAATATATTCTCAGTGGCATCAGTTTCAGGCCTTGTCCACACGTAGCAGGGTTTTTGTAAAACCGAATATCCTGCCCCCTCCGTCTAGAAAAAAACTTACGTACACACCACCTCGTTTTTAGAAAAAAACTTCATCCATCCTTCATCCACACCTAACCGCATAAGTGCGTTTTTAAGCACCTTCATAAGCATACCGGACCTTTAGGTGGCAGTAGTTCCTCAAATCCTATCCAATCAGAGTAAGCTTCCGTCTCTAACGTCACTTCCACGAAATATGAAACATGGCGCCAGGCTCGTTTTTGTGGACCAATAAGGAGGCAGAATTGCTCTTAAACGTAGTTTTGGAATATGAAGTCAACAAGACACAATGTTGAATGTGGAGCAGTATCTGGGCTTGTAAAAACAAGCAAGTAAAAAGCGCCTGTACAAGAAACAGCACCCAAAACCTTGTGAGAGCATCCATGCTGTTACCCAATGTAAACACAGGTCGCATATGTGACGTAAGAACATATTTTGTCGCAGGCGGTGACATTTCAAAACGCAAAACCCCGGTTACTGATGTCCACATGCAGACGCATAAAACGGAGAATTCGCAAATCTTCACTTTGGTCGGAGTTTTTAAAAAGAATCGTTTTTGATGACGTAAATCTGCGTTTTGGTGTGGATGATAGGCCGAATCATAGAAAAATATCTTCGTTTTGTGAGATACCCGGCTACGTGTGGACAAGGCCTCAATGTTTTTTACAATATTTCATTAATTACCAATATTATTTTACTATTTTAGTATCGTTTTCACATTTACTTTTTATTCTAGTTTTGTTTTTATTTTAATTAATGTCTCGTGCTTGTGTTGCTCTTCTTTTAGGCACTTTTTATTATCATGTTATTATTATTATTATTATACATCATGTCATTTTAGACTAGATTATAATTAATTGAAATTCAAATTTTTTCTGTTAGGACCCATTTTGGGTAAATTAATGGCACTGACGGCTGTAGACCAGACTCCATTCAGAATATTTCCAGTTTTAGGCTCGACTTCATCCAGTCAGTGTCTGGTTTTAGTTTTTTACTTATGCGTTACACTTACATCCTATTCTGTGATTCACTGCAGTTATTCTCAAGGTATAGGGTTTTTTTCTGAGCAATATCTGGCACAACAATTTCACGATTAAATAAGTAAAAAAATACATCTTATATTACTGAATAATAATTGTATTTAGTTCTTTTATATTTTATATCCAAGAAAAATGAATCTTATTGTATTTATTTGATAGTGATTTTATTTAGTTATTTAATATTTTATATCCAATAAAATGAATCTTATCGTATTTATTTGATACTAACTTTCTTTAGTTGTTTTGTGTTTTATATCCAATAAAAGTGAATTCTACCTGGTGATTCCTCCTCCACTCCTACTAGCTGTGCTTCAGTCTGAGCAGCTCAGTGACGCCTTCACTCGGCCTGAATCACATCCAGGGAAACCTCCGTGTTCGTGTTGACTGATTCCTGCTCTGCTGCAGTTTCTCAGGCTCAGCATGCCGTCACTCTGCAGCGAACAGTTCAGCTCACGCAGGCAGATTCGCTGGCTGATTGCCATCGTAGTGCAAAAACAACAAAGAGTAGATTCTGTGCAGTAATCAGCCATCAGGCTGTAGTTGGGTCACGGTCGGGTTCAGGCCTGTTCGACCGTGAGGTGGAGATAATGCTGACAGCCTGTCATTTCCAGCTTTCATTTCACCTGCCTGTTAATGCTGAATAGACGAGCAGGGAAATCATTTCATAACACAAATAATCAGGATTAATAATCATGAGCAGAACGCCAGGAAAAATATCTGACGTCAGTAATCAGGATTATAGGTTTTAGTCCTAATTATGCAGCTCTGATGATGATAACAAATCTGTGAACTGATGTATTTTCTGTGTTTCCTTCTCACAGTAAAGCAAATCATTTCTAGGTCAGTGGCTGTCAAAGGGCTGGAGTTGCAGCCATTTTTATCCTGCCTCGGCACAAATTGTTTGAAAGCTCTTCTTTTTCTCTGTGAGGGGAAAAGTGACATTGCCGAGCATGATTGAATTACTTCCCCTTATATAAATGCTGCTGTCACGTCTGCGTTTGCCTTTCCATTTTGATACTGCAGTTTGAAAAACAAATTTTTGCTTCTTACCTTAAAAAATGCAGGATTTTTACATTATAAACCAGCGATGGTTGGGATTTAAAACTAGCATATTTTATTCCTGACACATGAAAGGCCGGTGAAAACCTGATTAAAGTTTCACCATTTAGGAGGGATTATTTAGTCCTGCACCAGTGTGAAAATGTATACTTTTGTGTAATTTGTTAATAATTGTGTGTAGGGCTGCAACTAACGATTATTTTAATAATCGACTAATCGACCGATTATTTTTTCGATTAATCGATGAATCGGATAAAAAAACAACACATTTTTAATTTCCGCCGCTTTATTCAGAAAGAGAAGATTTGGACTGACAGAGCAAATAAGATCATTGTAGCGAAGCCTTCGTCTTCAACCATCGACAGAAGCCTCATGCCAGTGACCATCATGTTGAGGATGCTCTCAGTCAGGACAGATGCTTGCTGTGGTGGACATGATGTCTTGCTAATCATGAAGCCTGTCATTGTTTGCTGTTCATGAAATGAGAAAGATAGTATGAGTATGTATTATAGCACAATTTACAACAACTCAGTAATTATCTTGTTTTATTTGCAGTATTAGGTTAAGGCATGTAAGTAGTCCAAAGAGCAAAACACAAAGTACGCACGCACACACACACACACACACACACATAGATAGATAGATAGATAGATAGATAGATAGATAGATAGATAGATAGATAGATAGATAGATAGATAGATAGATAGATAGATAGATAGATAGACAGATAGATAGATAGGACAAGCACCATAAAAAATACTAAATAAGTTACTTTAACCCCGGTCTAAATGCAGTTCATCCTGCCTCACTCCAACACAGACCAGTGTCTTCACTCAGACTATGTGAGAAAATTAAAACTTGAGGCTTAATCTTTAAATTATTATCACCATTGTGGGCAAGTTACGTTTATTTATAAAGCATATTCAAACCCTGCTTAAGCTGATTAAAGTGAAATAAACAGGTTCACGCACGCGCGCACACACACACACACACACGTGCCCTATCACCGTCATTAATCAGCTAACAAACACTAGCATCAGGAGAGCTACCAGAGAGACTAACGTTACGTTTCCTCACTTAAAAACAGAACAAACGTAGGATATTGTAGTGACTTACCTGCCGTTGAGCTCCTTCATCCTCATCGGAGACTCCGTGTTTCCGTTTCAGGTGCTGCATCATCACCGTGGTGCTCCCGTACATCATATCACTTTTGCAAAGCTTGCATGCTACTCATGTTTGTTGTTTTGTGAAGCGTGAAATGCTGCCACACTTTTGAGGATTTCGGTCTGACTGTTTTCTCCGTGTCGGTCATGTTTGGTTGAAATTACTCTGAATTTACTTTCGCTTTGCCGCCACCTCGTTCTGTTCAACTCGCTCTACAGGTGGAGTTATTTAAAAAAAAAAAAAAAAACAAAAACTTTATTTCAGTCAGCCAGCATTGACAAAGCTCTGCAGGTGAAGTAGACGCTCCGCGACATGGAGAGTGACGCACGAATCGCGCGACACAACGAATCGATAACGAAATTCGTTGCCAACGCTTTTAATAATCGATTATTATCGATTTTATCGATTCGTTGTTGCAGCCCTAATTGTGTGTAATCTCTGATTTGTTTGTCTAAGTCATGCCAACATGTCTTTATCCCAGAGGGCAGCGAAACAAAGAGCTGATTATGTTATTAGAGATAAGGAATGCTGTTCCAACCACTGTGTTTTGCCTTCATCTCTAATTGTGAATTCCTTGTCTTGCAGGCAGGTGATACCAGACGCCGGCTGATCTATCCCAGCGTGAAGAGTTCAGGATAGAAGAGGACACAGTGTTCACTGCATCATGAGGGTGGAAGAGCCTCTGCACCACTGACAGCCACAACTGGAATGATATCCTGACTTCTTTCCTGAGAGTAACCGAGTTAGCGATGAACGGGGGGATATAATGGCCAAGAACAAGGATGCTCGACCCCCGACATTCGCCGTCAGCGTGGTTGGCCTCTCGGGGACGGAGAAGGAGAAAGGGAACTGCGGCGTTGGCAAGTCCTGCCTGTGCAACCGATACGTGCGTCCGCACGCTGACAGCTACTACTCGGAGCACACCTCAGTGCTCAGCACAATAGACTTTGGTGGACGCGTGGTGAACAATGACCACTTCCTGTACTGGGGGGAGGTGTCCCATCGAGGGGACGAGGGGTTGGACTGTAAAATCCAAGTCATCGAACAAACAGAGTTCATCGACGACCAGACGTTTCTCCCTCATCGGAGCACCAACCTGCAGCCGTACACCAAGCGGGCGGCGGCAACCAAGCTGCAGTCGGCGGAGAAGCTGATGTACATCTGCACGGACCAGCTGGGCTTGGAGCAGGACTTTGACCAGAAGCAGATGCCCGATGGGAAGCTGAACATCGACGGCTTCGTGCTCTGCATCGACGTCAGCAAAGGCTGCAATCGAAGGTTTGATGACCAAATGAAGTTCGTCAACAGTCTGTACTCTCAGATAGTCAAGTCCAAGAAGCCCATCGTTGTCGCTGCCACAAAATGCGACGAGTGCATTGAGCAGCACCTGAGGGACCTGCAGGCCTTCGTCGCCAACAAGAAGAACCTGATGCTGATTGAAACGTCGGCACGCTCCAACATCAACATAGAGCTCTGCTTTAACGCCCTCATCCAGCAGCTGGACAAAACGAGAGGGAAGCCAAAAACTGTGCCATACCTGGAGGCCTACAAAGTCCAGCGACAGCTCGTAGCCTCGGTGACGGATCGATTTGAGAAAGTGATGGTGCACAGTGTCAGAGATTATCACACCACATGGAAAACTGTGATCAATAATCTGAAGGGCCAGCCAGACTACGACGAGTTCATCACCTTGGAGGGCTCCAGGAAAGCTCGAAACATGTTCACAAAGCACATCGCACAACTGAAACAGGAGCACATCCGGAGGAGGAGGGAGGAGTACCTGACCACACTGCCAAAAACCCTCAACAACCTCCTCAACAACCTGGACGAGGTCGAGCACCTGTCCTGGCCTGAGGCACAGAGCATGATCCGAAACCGGCCCGATTTCCAGTATTGGTTCGTGATGCTGGAACAAACGCCATGGGATGAGACGGACCACATTGACAACAGCGACCGCAGGATACCCTTCGACCTACTCGACACGCCCGACGGCGAGAGGATTTACCACAGCCACGTCCAGCATCTGCTGTCGGAAAAGAGGAGGCTGGAGATGAAGGAGAGGTTCAAGAAGACGCTTGAGAGGGTTCACTTCATCAGCCCAGGGCAGCCGTGGGAGGAGGTCATGTGCTTTGTGATGGAGGATGAGGCCTACAAGTACATCACAGAATCAGATAGAAGGGATGTTTACTGCAGGCACCAGCAGGAAATAGTTGAAAGGGCCAAAGAGGATTTTCAGGAAATGCTTTTCGAGCATGCTGAGCTGTTCTATGACTTGGACCTGAATGCAACTCCCAGTTGTGACAAGATGACAGAGATCCACAGCGTTCTGAATGAGGAGCCCAGATACCGAGCGCTGCAGAAACTGGCGCCGGACCGAGAGTCGCTGCTGCTCAAACACATCGGCTTTGTTTATCATCCCACTAAAGAAACGTGTCTGAGTGGACAGAACTGTGTGGATCTGAAGGTGGAGCAGGTTTTAGCTAACAGGCTGGTGCAGCTCGACCACGGACGCTCCAATCTCTACTACAACAGTGCCAACATTGACAAAATCAACCTCTGCCTGCTGGGGAAGGAGGGTCTGTCCCAGGAACTGGCTAATGAGATCCGAGCTCAGTCCACAGACGATGAGTACACCCTGGATGGAAAAATATACGAGCTGGAGCTGCTTCCTGTGGATGTGAACTCCACGCTACTCTTCAGCCACACCTGGGTCTCCACTTTCAAACCTCACGGCTGCTTCTGTGTGTTCAACTCCATAGAGTCGCTCAACTGCATCGGCGACTGCATCGGTAGGATCAGAGCCGAGATCGCACAGAGCCGGAGAGAGCGATTCACTCAGCCACTGCCTTTCATCCTCATCCTGGCCAATCAGAGAGACAGTGTTTGCAAAAACATCCCCATCCTGAGACACCAGGGCCAACAGCTGGCAAACAAACTGCAGTGCACCTTTGTTGACATCCCCTCTGGAGCCTTTCCACGAAAATTTACAGAGTTCCAGATCAAGCAGGGGCTGCGAGCAGTGCTGGAGGGGCTGAAGCACAGCTTTGATGTGTTGGTGCCACTGCCCTGCATCAAAGACATGTCGGAGACCGACCTCAGAATAGTCATGTGTGCCATGTGCTGGGATCCGTTCAGTGTGGACCTCATCCTCTCGCCTTTCCTGGACTCTCACTGCTGCAGCGCCGGGCAGCCGGGTCAGAGCAACACTCTGATCCTGGACAAGATCATTGGGGACAGCAGGCGGAGGATTCAGGTCACTGTCCTCTCATACCACTCTGCCATTGGCATCCGCAAAGACGAGCTGGTGCACGGCTACATCCTGGTCTACTCTGCCAAACGCAAGGCTTCCATGGCAACGCTGCGGGCGTTTCTGGCCGAAGTGCAGGATGTGATCCCCGTGCAGATGGTGGCGATCACCGACAGCCAGGCTGACTTCTTCGAGAATGACGCCATCAAAGAGTTGATGACGGAGGGGGAGCACATCGCCACAGAGATTGCTGCCAAGTTTACGGCGCTGTACTCGCTGTCACAGTATCATCGGCAGACGGAGGTGTTCACCCCGTTCTTCAACGAAGTGCTGGAGAAGAAGCCAAGCATTGAGAGCTCCTTCCTTTTCGACAGCTCGTCACGTGAGTGCACCACCGGAGCCAGTGAAGACGTCTTCCCCACCTCACCGCACAGCCATTCCCCCGCCTACAACACTTACTACCCAGAGTCTGATGACGACAATGAGGCCCCCCCACCCTACAGTCCAATCGGTGACGACGTCCAGCTGCTGCCGACACAGAGCGAGCGAGCCAAGTACCGCATTGACCTGGAGGGGAACGAGTATCCGGTGCACAGCACACCTGTCGGAGACCACGAACGCAATCACAAAGTGCCTCCACCTGTCCGACCCAAACCTGTGCTCCCTAAACCCAACGTCAGAAAGCTGGACCCCAACCTACTCAAAACCATCGAGGCTGGCATGCGAAGCAACCGCAGGATGCCTCGCGGCCCAGTGATGCACACCGAAGACGTGGAGACGTCGGACAACTATGCAGACCCCGTGGACACGCTCCGGTCCAGGGGCTTCCACGACGACATATACGCCGTGCCTGACGACGCTCACAGCCGCCTGGTCAAAATACAAAACTCATTCGGTGGGCTGCACAGCCTCCACGGAGGAGGTGAGGAGGAGAACGGGTTCGACCGCAAGTCTCAGGCTGGACGGCGGCCGTCCAAATACAAACACCGCTCTAAAATCTTGTTCAGTAAGACCAAGGCCTACCAAAGACGGTTCCACTCCGACAGCGACGGTGAGGAGTCTGGCCCCGCCACGCAGAAAAAGAAAAAGGGAAGAGCCCACCGGGGCAGCGAGGAAGACCCTCTGCTGTCGCCCGCCGACCCCTGGAAGGGCGGCATCGATAATCCTGCAATCACCTCCGACCCCGAGCAGGAGGACAAGAAGATGAAGAAGAAGAAGACACCCAAGACACCAAAGGAACCGAAGAAGGTGAGTCGTCTTTGTCATGACACTGATATTAAGGCCGGGTCACGGTTCGGGTTCGGGTTCGGGTTAGGGTCAGATATTTCTGTTTTGTTTTGTAGTTTTTAATAATAATAACAGTCATATGTTTTGTTTTTAGAGCGCTTTGCTGGACACTCAGACACTTTACATGCAAACCATAAAAACAATAACAGTCTGTTATTTACATTTTGTTGATGATAAATGGTGTCATTTGGTGATTGAAAATATATAATAAATGATTGAAAATATATAATAATATGTATAATAATATAAATACAGATAGAAGTCCTTTCAAAGCTACCGGCAGGTTTTGGGGCTCTGAGGGTTGAAGTGCTTCATAGAGCAACAGGACTAATGGTAAATAACAGAAATAAGAGGCAGGGCTGTGTTGTTGTTCTTCAGGTCTCTGAATGAAGGCCTGAATGTGTGAATGAGAGCTCAGATTGTGGATCACAGTGTGGAGATAGGAACACATTTCTGTCTTTAACAGGCCCCAGACTCATATGGAGAATAAACTCATTTGATAATTGATTGATCGGCCCTCTGAAGTTGTTTACGAGCCTCCCAGACGAGCAGTAAAAGGCTGATAACAGTCGGACTGATGGGAGCTGCAGCTCTTAACAGACTTCATTCAGCATCTAAATGTCAGGAAAAAACGCTGTGTGCTAAACAACTACAGCAGCAGAGGTGTTTAAATGCAGGTAAAGCATGCATTAGTGCAGTGTGTATTCACAGCCACAGAAACAGACCACTTCCAGCTACAGCTGCATTCACAAAACTGCTCCAAAATGGGTCCTCAATATTTTCAGTTTAAATGTTAAAACAAGTTTCAGCTGCTGTTCTCTTCGTATTCTAACATCCAACATGCAGCCTGTTAGCAAGACTTTCATTCAGCAGCTAAATATCGGCAGCAGGACTTTCATTCAGCAGCTAAATATCGGCAGCAGGACTTTCATTCAGCAGCTAAATATCGGCAGCAGGACTTTCATTCAGCAGCTAAATATCGGCAGCAGGACTTTCATTCAGCAGCTAAATATCGGCAGCAGGACTTTCATTCAGCAGCTAAATATCGGCAGCAGGACTTTCAGGACAGTTCAGGAGCTCCCTGCAGCCGCTCGGACTATGAGCAAACATGCATGTGGATCAGATAATAGTGCAGGGTTGGGGTTAGAAACAGCCGCTGCCGGCGTTGCGTGAATGCAGCTCATTGTTGGAACATTCAAACTGTCTTTGATAATCAGAGCGGAGAGCCAAAGGAGAAGCACAAGGTACAAAATGGAAGGTGTTTAGTCGCCGTCCGGCCAATTAGACGGCAGCTCCAACTGCTGTAGGCATAACACTTTGAAGAGCAGAGGACTCTGGGAGATCTAAGCAGCTCGTTACTTCAGTCACTGTTGTCTTCCTCTGCCTTCATCCCACTGACTCTCTGTCTGATGTATTCCCCAATTACCTCCTCCTCTTCTTCTCTATGTTCTTCCTCCTCATCCTCCTCCTCTTCTTCTACTCTTCTCATATGCTCGCCTCCTCTTTAACTCCATCTCTTCTCTTCTTTCCGTCTCTATTCCCTGTTCTTTCATTGCTTCTTTTTCTTTCCATCATTCCTTCTTTTGATCTGCTTCTATCTGTTCTATATCCTAAATATCTCTGGTCCCTAAACTGTCTTTCAACTTCACTTTTGCTTCCCCTTTTCCTTCTCTGCTGTTGTCATTCTTCCTCATTTCTTCCCCTCTTCCCCTTTTCTTATTTTCCTTCCCTGTTCTTCTTTTTTCATCCCTGTTTTTTATTCTGTCCTTCCTCCTGGTAGCTGAAGTCCTCCAAACCCCCGAAGCCTCTGTACCCTCCGACCCGGAGAACCTGGGAGAGTAACTACTTTGGCGTTCCGCTGCAGAACCTGGTGACTCCGGACCGGCCCATCCCGCTCTTCATCGATAAGTGTGTCGACTACATCGAGCGAACAGGTGAGCTGGCCTGTTTCCTGTCTTTGTGTGGCCTCCCAGTGTGTTCAGGTGCAGCCAGGTTGTTTTACCTTTCTAAACGTTTACCTGGTGAAGGGGCGTGGCTTCAGGCTGCAGGGGGCAGAGTCAGTAGAGACGATGATTATCTGGTGTGTTGCCATCAGGCTGCCAGTTTGAACACGTTAGTTGGAACTCAGAGAGCTCCATCAGCTCGCTGTGAGGTTTGATTTCACAATCGGATGGTAGAAGATGATTAAAGACAGTCAGATTCAAAACACCAGGCTGTGATCAGGAATAAAAAACTGTAAGGACATGTGGGAACGCCAGTGATTGCAGTTATCAGACCTTTACTGTGGTTAAAATAGCTGGAGTATATTACAGGCTTCATTTATGTTATCATGTTTGTGCTGCTAACTGAACAACAGGAGCATTTTGGATATAATCTGGGCAGCTGAATGTATTTTATTTTGTATGTATTTTATCACGTCAGAGACCAAACGAATAATCAATGAAAAGAAAATACTGAAAATAATCAACAGCTTTTGAAAAAATGAGACATCAGTACAGAAACTACATTTTAGAAAAATAAAACTGCAGCTATATTCGATCAACTGTTCCTTTATCAACTATCTGATGAATTAGTTTGAGTATTATTTGTAATAATCAGTTTACAGTGAATATTTACTGGTTTCCTTAAAGTGTTGATCAGCTGAGGGTTGGATTGGTCCATCAGGAACAGTCTAATCTGCTACTAACAGGTTCTTTTTGGAGGGTTTCTAAATGAGTCCTGGAGAATAACTGAACAACTTAAAGCTCAGACTTGGTTTGGTTGAAGCTGAGTGTCTGGATGATAAAACGCTGTAAATTAAAGCTGCTCAGTCAGGATAAAACAGTTAAAAGATGAAGAACTCACAGCTCAGTTGTTCCTGTTTTAACGGTATGGATCATAGCATTAAATGACTGCAGCCTGTTCGGACTCGTTCCTGCAGTGCATTGTGGGTAAGTTTCTGGCTGTGGCCCAGCTGTCGGCCTCTCCCTCAGATTCCTCAGGTGGATGTTTCTGCTGTGGACATGTTGAAGGCGTTTATTCTCTGACAGACTTAGATATTAGAGCGGACCACCAACATGAATGTTTAAACCTCTTCAATGATTGATCAGTTTGCTGCATTATGTATTTTCACATGGTCCTCTCTGTTCCATGTTCAGGACTGAGATTCAGTCTCCTCTTAGACTCTGAATAATCTGACCTGGAACCTGTGGAGTTTCTTCAGATCAGTCCAGTGTTTGTTGGTGAGACGTAGTTTGTTCCCACTCTGGTTAAAGTCAACAGCGGAATTCAAGTAATTAAATCCATAGTTACAAGATCCAAAATATAATTTATTTTAAGTTTCAAACATTATTTTGATGATTGACATAAAATACTGCATCATCTTAATATAATTAAACTCTAATAATTTAAACTCAGATGCTTCAGGTGAAGTCAGATTAAAGCTGAGATAACTCCATGGAAGTTAAAAGGTGGTTTTGCTTTCAGGATTTAAATATCATGTGTGAAAATACACCAATATCTAAATATATATTAATATGAATTAATTTATTAAAAGCTACAATTTAAAAGCAAATCATAATTGTCAACTTAAAGCTTGTGTTCCTGATTATAGAAGTAAATTTCTGGTTCTGTTTTACAATAATGTGAAAATACTAGTTAGTTTCTATCAGTAATCAGCTGAAGTCATTAAATAATAAAATACCTCAGACTGAACTCTAAAAACACCAATTCTCCTCTTTATATTTTACAGTAAATGTTTCTGTTTTCTGTTCATTGAATTCCTGTGGTTCAGTTTGTTGAACTGAATTTCATTAGAAGCTTTTTCTCTGTTAGAGATGTTGATGTAGAACTGATTTTACCGTCTACAAGGAGTAAATAAACTGTTCACAGCCAGCTTGTTCAAAAGGTTCTGTTTTAATTGTTCTGGTTCAAAAAGTTATGGTTCTGTTTTAGTGGTTCTGTTGTAGTGGTTCTGGTTCTGTTTTGAAGGAAGCGTTTGAGCTCTTTCTGCTGTTAATTCATGTCCTGAAAATTCTCTGAATGTGTTTTAATATTCAGCGGAATCTTCATGAAGCTGCTGACAGGTTTAGCTTTAATCCCTCTAAGTGTGTGTGTGTGTTACTGTGTGTGTGTGTTACTGTGTGTGTGTGTGTGTGTGTGTGTGTGTGTGTGTGTGTGTGTGTGTGTGTGTGTGTGTGTGTGTGTGTGTGTGTGTGTGTGTGTGTGTGTGTGAGAGTGTGAGTGTGTGTGCGTGTGTGTAGTTGTGTGTAGTTGTGTGTGTTGCAGTAGCTGCTGTTCCTGACTCTAACCACTAAGAGACAGCGGTGAGGTGATGATGGCAGTTTGTGGTGTGGTGGTTTCACAACAGAGTGTAAAATGTGTGTGAGGCTGGAAGTGTGACTGGAAGTGTGTAGCTGTGATTGTGTGATTGTTTATCTGGTGGGTTGTGTAGCTGGTAGCGCTGTGATTTTGTGATTGTTTATCTGGTGGGTTGTGTAGCTGGTAACGCTGTGATTGTGTGATTGTTTATCTGGTGGGTTGTGTAGCTGGTAGCGCTGTGATTGTTCATTTGGTGGGTTGTGTAGCTGGTAGTGCTGTGATTGTTTATTTGGTGGGTTGTGTAGCTGGTAGCGCTGTGATTGTGTGATTGTTTATCTGGTGGGTTGTGTAGCTGGTAGTGCTGTGATTTTTTCTTTGGCGGGTTGTGCAGCTGGTAGCGTTGTGATTGTGTGATTGTTTCTTTGGTGGGTTGTGTAGCTGGTAGCACTGTGATTGTTTATTTGGTGGGTTGTGTAGCTGGTAGCGCTGTGATTGTGTGATTGTTTATTTGGTGGGTTGTGTAGCTGGTAGTGCTGTGATTGTGTCATTGTTTATTTGGTGGGTTGTGTAGCTGGTAGCGCTGTGATTGTTTCTTTGGTGGGTTGTGTAGCTGGTAGTGCTATGATTTTTTCTTTGGTGGGTTGTGTAGCTGGTAGCGCTGTGATTGTTTATTTGGTGGGTTGTGTAGCTGGTACCGCTGTGATTGTGTGATTGTTCATCTGGTGGGTTGTGTAGCTGGTACCGCTGTGATTGTGTTATTGTTTCTTTGGTGCGTTGTGTAGCTGGTAGTGCTGTGATTTTTTCTTTGGTGGGTTGTGCAGCTGGTAGCGCTGTGATTGTGTGATTGTTTCTTTGGTGGGTTGTGTAGCTGGTAGCACTGTGATTGTTCATCTGGTGGGTTGTGTAGCTGGTAGCGCTGTGATTGTGTGATTGTTTATCTGGTGGGTTGTGTAGCTGTTAGCGCTGTGATTGTTCATTTGGTGGGTTGTGTAGCTGGTAGCGCTGTGATTGTTTATCTGGTGGGTTGTGTAGCTGATAACGCTGTGATTGTGTGATTGTGTGATTGTTTATCTGGTGGGTTGTGTAGCTGGTAGCGCTGTGATTGTGTGATTGTTTATCTGGTGGGTTGTGTAGCTGGTAACGCTGTGATTGTGTGATTGTTTATTTGGTGGGTTGTGTAGCTGGTAGCGCTGTGATTGTTCATTTGGTGGGTTGTGTAGCTGGTAGTGCTGTGATTGTTTATTTGGTGGGTTGTGTAGCTGGTAGCGCTGTGATTGTGTGATTGTTAATCTGGTGGGTTGTGTAGCTGGTACCTCTGTGATTGTGTGATTGTTTCTTTGGTGGGTTGTGTAGCTGGTAGCGCTGTGATTGTGTGATTGTTTCTTTGGTGGGTTGTGTAGCTGGTAGCACTGTGATTGTTTCTTTGGTGGGTTGTGTAGCTGGTAGCACTGTGATTGTGTGATTGTTTATTTGGTGGGTTGTGTAGCTGGTACCGCTGTGATTGTGTGATTGTTTCTTTGGTGGGTTGTGTAGCTGGTAGTGCTGTGATTGTTTCTTTGGTGGGTTGTGTACCTGGTTGCGCTGTGATTGTTTCTTTGGTGGGTTGTGTAGCTGGTAGTGCTGTGATTGTTTCTTTGGTGGGTTGTGTAGCTGGTAGCGGTGTGATTGTGTCTTTGGTGGGTTGTGTAGCTGGTAGTGCTGTAATTGTGTGATTGTTTCTTTGGTGGGTTGTGTAGCTGGTAGCGCTGTGATTGTTTCTTTGGTGGATTGTGTAGCTGGTAGCGCTGTGATTGTGTGATTGTTTCTTTGGTGGGTTGTGTAGCTGGTACCGCTGTGATTGTGTGATTGTTTCTTTGATGGGTTGTGTAGCTGGTAGTGCTGTGATTGTTTCTTTGGTGGGTTGTGTACCTGGTAGCGCTGTGATTGTTTCTTTGGTGGGTTGTGTAGCTGGTAGTGCTGTGATTGTTTCTTTGGTGAGTTGTGTAGCTGGTAGCGGTGTGATTGTGTGATTGTTTCTTTGGTGAGTTGTGTAGCTGGTAGCCCTGTGATTGTTTATTTGGTGGGTTGTGTAGCTGGTAGCGCTGTGATTGTGTGATTGTTTATCTGGTGTTTTGTGTAGCTGGTAGCGCTGTGATTGTGTGATTGTTTATTTGGTGGGTTGTGTAGCTGGTAGCGCTGTGATTGTTTATTTGGTGGGTTGTGTAGCTGGTAGTGCTGTGATTGTTTATTTGGTGGGTTGTGTAGCTGGTAGCGCTGTGATTGTGTGATTGTTTATCTGGTGGGTTGTGTAGCTGGTAGTGCTGTGATTGTGTGATTATTTATATGGTGGGTTGTGTAGCTGGTAGCGCTGCGATTGTGTGATTGTTTATTTGGTGGGTTGTGTAGCTGGTAGCGCTGCGATTGTGTGATTGTTTATTTGGTGGGTTGTGTAGCTGGTAGCGCTGCGATTGTGTGATTGTTTATTTGGTGGGTTGTGTAGCTGGTAGCGCTGTGATTGTGTGATTGTTTCTTTGGTGGGTTGTGTAACTGGTGTCACTCAGACTACAGCTAAAGCAGAGAGCATTGTGGGAGTTTAGCAGCAACGGGCACCATGACAAAGACTAATGTTTTACTTAATGACCTCCAACCAGAACTCCTGAATAGAAGATGAGTTCTGGTAGTTAAAGCTGTGGTTTGTGTCACCAGGCTGGTAATTAATGGCGTGTTTGTCATTGAAAGCTGCTAAATGGTCGTTCAGAACATTTTTCCACTCTAGTCAGTTTTCTTATTGGTCAATCCATTGTTAATCGATGACATCGTCTGATTATAGTTGAAGAAAACTGATGAAAGTTTACGTTCCCAGTGTCACATCTAATCACTGCTGAATCTCAGATGAAGAGTTTTTAATGAATTAGTCATAGTAGCTTCTGATCTTTTGTGCTGGTTTTTACACATTAGTTCAGATATTCCTGTTAGAAGGAGTCCTGCCTTCAGAATCACATCAGGAGGGTTTTAATCATCAGGAATCTGTTCAGCTGGACTTCATCCATGTCTTTGTGATTGTGTGTCAGTGGGCTGAGTGGGAGTTTAAGGCTGATCTCAGAGAACCTCTGAAAGAGAACTAACAGGTGCTGACCTTACAGTCCTCTAAAGGCAGCCGTCCTAACGTTATCAGGCTTTCAGATGGACACAGTTTCAGTGACAGGATGAGGCTGAGCTCAGATCTCTGCTCTGTATTTTCTACACTGAGCTCTGGCTTTCATCTGCAGCGACACAAAGAGAGCTGACGGAAAGAAGTTCAATCCCTGCTGCTGTCAATAGAGGAGGTGAAGGGTCAGGTAATACACCTGAGAGCTGAGAGGAGGAGGCATGAAAAGAAAGAGGTTTAAAGACAGACAGGAATGAATGGAGAGAGCAGAGAACATCAGGCTTTTCTTCACAGTTAGCAACCCACGCCTTCAGCAGATCCTCAGGACAAACATCTAACAGAGAATCAGACTGAAGAGCTCTGGTTCAGGGAGGAAAGAGTAATCAGTATCTCCAGAAGATTCACCAGGAGAGTCTATTGTAGAACCTCTAAGAGTCCTCCAGGACATTCACCATAAAAACCATACAGCAGAATGTCCTCCAGGAGAAGAACTTTTTGGTTTTCCTAAATCTATTTGCTGCAAATAGTTTATTTTTGTAGAGTATTTAAGGAACATGTAGACTTCAGTGATTCTGGTTAGTTTTCCAGACAGATCTCCGTCTCCATGATCAGTTCATGGACTGTTGGAAAGTTAAGTTCTTTCTGTCTCTAGTTTCTGATCAGTGTTGTTTCAGCAGTTTTCAGCAGAGAATCTGTCCAGCCAGGTTTGGGTTTCAGAGGGTTAAAACAATGTTCAGATGATTTTATGAATACAGCAGCATTTCTCTGGTTCTGGTTCTCGTTCTGGCTCTGACTCTGGTTCTTCATATTTCATGTTCGGACCATGTGGCCTTCAGGAGACAGTTCCCACAGTTAGTTCTGTTTAATACAAAGAACATCTGATCAGTGAAATCTTAACCTTAAGAACTGACAATGAAAGCCTGCTTGTTTGTAGGTTTAACCAGTAGAATCAGGTTTCTGACTCTTTTTTTCTTCTTCCTCTCCATGTTGAGATGCTTCAGAACAGCTTCAGAGGGCTACATTCAGAGCAGATGAAGCTCTGAGTGGCTCCTTGGTCTTTGTTCAGCCCAAACTGCTGACATGTTGCTATTAGAAAGAGTAAAACACTGGCTGCAGGCTGCATGTATTCAACCTGCTGCAGTTAGATTTCAGCTCTGCAGCCTGATTTCCAACATCTGGCCTGAAGCCGAAGCTTTAGCAGAACAACGGGGGGGATGTTGGTCAGATCTGCTCACATAAAGAACCAAGCATGAGTCTGGCCCCAGAGGATAAAACCTCCTGCAGAAGGCGAGCTCACAGTGAGGACACAGCGCTCCGCCGCTGTCTCGATTAGGAAGTTTTATTAAATGTTTCTGCTCCCCGGAGACATGAAATGGTATTTGGCTCTGAGGAGGAGAGCAGTGATTAAATGGCTTTTTGATGTTGATGCATTTGGAAGTCCCGCTGGCTGTTATCTTCCCAGCACTTAGTCTAATGTGAGGATGGATGGAGGCTTTCTGCTGCCGTCACCAAGGAAATACATGGAGGCACTTTATAGGCTTTAAATATTATTATTATCATGACATTTAATAGATTTTGTCAGATCATCTGGTTCTATATCTGAAGTAACTTTATCAGTGATCAGAGTTCTACCTTCAGACTGGGAATATTTCCAGAGTTCCATAGAGGGTGTTGTCCAGATTTATCACTTTTTAATGGACTTTTCCAGAACTTCATCAGTCCAGCAGATAGAACCATGACATTTAGGAGGAGAAACATCTGAGTTCTGGTGGAAACTGACCCCAGATCAGTTTAAATCTGTCCAGCTCCGACCACATCAGTGTGATTCACCAGAACTATAGAAAGTGTTGTTAAACTCCTGAAGCTTTCCTTCACATTTCCTACAGTAGATTAATGGTTTAGTTTAACCTTTACATTCATCTCCAACTATTTTAATAATTGATTAGTCAGTTTTACTGAAAACAGTCTAAATTCTGTCATTCTTTAATGTGCATATTTTCTGGTTTATTTCCTCCTTCCTGACAGTAAACTGAATATATTTGGATGAATCCAGACGTCTGTCCTGTTGGACTTTATTAAACTCTGATCTACGTCGTGTTCTTCAGAGTTTATTTAAAAGACAGCATGACAGACCTGCTGGTGTCTTTCAGGGTCAGATGTTAAGTCAGTTCTTCCATCTTCATATTTAATGGGATGTTTTCTTCTTTATTTGGGTTTATTTTGCTTCATAACTGCGTTTGTATTAATTTATCTTCCTACTTCAGTCTGTTACAGCAATAAATGAAAGTCATGATTATTTATAGTTTTCTCAGCAGATGACAGCCTGAACATGTGAATTCTGGTGTTCCCAGTCTGCTGTACTGGTCCCAGTGCAGTCTGTTGGTCTCTGGAGAAGCAGGTTTCTCCAGTTTTTCCCGTCCTCTGAGCTCTGCAGCAGAATCCCTCAGCAGCGTGTCACCAGGATTCACACAAAGCTGATTATTGGCTATTTTCAGCTGCTTTGAAGTCACTTCTTCACTCCTGAGTTTGGAGGATTTTCACTGGAGTGAAACAGATTTTATAAAAATAATTCATACGTTTCTGAGCCGCTCTTTGAGCAGCTCCTGAACGATGCAATGAGACTCGGAGGTCGAGCAGTTTGGGATGTCAGAGCTGGAGGAATAATTCTAATAAATGGTTCTGCTGCCGTTGGCTGCCACTGAGGAGGAAAAATACAGGTAGAAAAATACAGTGAGAAAAAACGTTAGAAAAATACAGTGAGAAAAACACAGAAAAATACAGTTAGAAAAAATGAAAAATACAGGTAGAAAAATACAGATGGAAAAACACAGTTAGCAAAATACAGTGAGAAAAACAGTTAGAAAAATACAGTTAGAAAAACAGTTAGAAAAATACATTTAGAAAAACAGTTAGAAAAATACAGTGAGAAAAATACAGTTAGAAAAACACAATTAAAAAATACAGTTAGAAAAACAGAAAAATACAGTTAGAAAAACAGAAAAATACAGTTAGAAAAACAAAAATACAGTTAGAAAAACACAGTTAGAAAAATACAGTTAGACAAACTGAAAAATACAGGTAGAAAAATACAGTTGGAAAAATACACTTGGAAAAACACAATTAGAAAAATACAGTTAGAAAAACACAGTTAGAAAAACACAGTTAGAAAAATACAGTTGGAAAAACACAATTAGAAAAATACAGTGAGAAAAACACAGTGAGAAAAACACAGGTACAAAATACAGTTAGAAAAACACAATTAGAAAAATACAGTTAGAAAAATACAGAAAGACCCATAGTTCAAAAAAACACCTAAAAAAAACTTAGAGAAAACACCGTCCAGACTGAACGTTATTGATCCTCTGTGTGTGTTCCAGTGTGTGTGTGTTCCAGTGTGTGTGCGTGTCCAGTTCTAGTTGTCCTTTTCAAGTCCTTCTGACGTCCTTTTCTCTCTCCTGTTTGTGTGTCCTGTATTGTGTGTGTGTAGTTGTGTTCTGTCTTCCTTTTCACTCCTGTTTTGCTGCTGATGATCATGTAATCTGATCACGTGATCTGATCATGTGATCTGAAACGAGCTGCAGTGGATATTCAAGAAGTGACATCACAGTTAGAGAGCCAATCAGCCTCTTTACTGGGACATTATTATTAATACGGATATACTCCGTTATTATTATTATTATTATTATTAGTTCACAATTATTATCATTATTATTGTTGTTATTATTATTATTATTATTATTATTATTATTAGTTCATCATCATTATTATTATCATTATTGTTGTTATTATTACTGTTATTATTAGTTCATTATTATTATTATTATTATTATTATTATTATTATTATTATTATTATTATTATTATTATTATTATTATTATTGTTATTATCATTATTGTTATAGACTTGGTTTCTGTCAGAGCTGTGTATTAACTGCCCCATCAGCAGGTTTGTGGTGCTAGAAGGTTCTAGAAGGTCAGTTGATGAATAAATCAGGTGTTTTTAGGGTCCTGGGGTGGAAAAGCTGCAGCACATCACTGATCATATCAGATCTAACTTTTATTTCTTTAGACATTCCAGTCTGACAGAAACAAACCCAACCAATGTGGATTCATTTGTGGATGAATCAGGGTCAGAAATGGTGAAATGTGGATCACAGTTTCCTCAGATGTCTGGTTTCGTCCAGAGATCTTCAGCTTTCCGTCACAGAGGAAAGAAACCAGAAAGTGTTCAGTCAGTGGATTTAGTTTTTATTAAAGAATGAACTGAAGGTTTGTGTGAGGAGCTGAGGAACTTTTTTTTTTTTTTTTTTTCCAAGATGGCGCCGTGCCAGCGGCAGCTAGTTACAGCAGCTCCGGTTAACTTTAGGTCTGTTTAGTTATTTTTGTAGTTTTCTTCTCTTTTTAAGTTTTTCTTTTCAGCAAGTAGGGTGACGCTTTTGTACGGGACAGACATGGATGTGCAAATAGCGTTTTCCCTACTTTGTTTACTACTGTCTTCGGAACTTTTTAAATCCGCATCTGGTGACCCGTTCAGCCATGGCTCCATTGTTTACAGTCGGGAACAGCTGTTGGCGCTGAGCCAGGCCAGGCCGCCGTCGTGGGAGAGACCAGACATCCCAGCTGAGCTCCGCAGAAGGAGGAGAGGATGCCGGGCAGGACTGAAGCGTCGGGAGAAGAGGAGACGCTACAAGCCGTCCGTTCCATCCGTAATAATGGGGAATGTGAGGTCTCTCCCGAATAAGATGGAAGAACTGACGGCGCTGACCAGGCTGCAGTGGGAGTATCGGGAGAGCAGCCTCATGATGTTCATGGAGTCATGGCTGAACGAACTCACTCCGGACTCACTTTTAACTCTGGACGGATTCCATCTGGTCAGAGCGGACCGGAACGCGAGGGAGAGTGGTAAGAGAAAGGGTGGGGGCCTCGCGATGTATGTGAATGAGAGATGGTGTAATGCTGGACACATTAGCGTTAAAGAGCAGCTCTGCACTAAGGATGTAGAATTACTGGTGGTCAGTCTGCGTCCGTTCTATCTGCCCCGGGAGTATTCACATGTAATAGCCATTACTGTGTACATCCCTCCCTCGGCTGATGCGGCTGCAGCCTGTGAACTCATCCACAGTGTAGTGTCCCAGCTGCAAACATCTCACCCTCAGTCTCTTATCATCATCTCAGGAGACTTTAATCATGCATCGCTCTCTGCCACTCTCCCCACGTTCACCCAGTACGTGACCTGCCATACCAGAGACAATAAAACCCTGGACCTGCTGTATGCAAACATCAAGGATGCATACAGCTCCTCACCCCTCCCCCCACTGGGCCACTCAGATCACAACCTGGTGAGACTGCAGCCCATTTACATACCTATGGTGAAGAAACAACCCCCCACCACCAGGTATGTGAAGAAGTGGTCTGACGAGGCCACTGAGGCGCTGCAGGACTGCTTTGAGACCACAGACTGGGATGTGCTGTGTGGTCCACACGGGGAGGACATTGATGCACTGACAGACACTGTTACGGACTATATCAACTTCTGTGCAGAGAACATCGTACCGACCAGGAAAGTACGGTGTTTCTCTAACAGCAAACCCTGGGTGTCCCTGGAACTGAAGGCCCTGCTGAAGGAGAAGAGGAGGGTCTTTGGATCTGGGGACAAAGAGGAGCTGAGGAGGGTGCAGAAGGAGATAAAGAAGAAGATCAAGGCGGACAAGGCCAGCTACAGGACCAAGATGGAATCTCACCTGCAGGACAATAACACAAGGGAGGTCTGGAGAGACCTGAGATCCATCTCTGGTTACAGCAGAGGCCATGAGAGGGGAGCTGCAGCAGGAGGCCAGGAGTGGGCCAATGAGCTGAATCTGTTCTTTAACAGATTCGACTCTGCTCCCACTCCTCCCCCCTCTAATCAAAGCACCGACCAGCCAGCTCCTTCTTCACACCTCAGCTCTCTACCACCAACACCACCAACAGCACCCCTCCTCCCATCCCCGTCTTCTACCACCTCCGGACTCCGCATACAGCCCCATCACCCCTCCTCGTCTCACCCCCCACCACCACCATCACCCCTCCCCCTGCCACCCTCCCCCTGCCTCTCCATAACAGCTGATCAGGTGAGAAGTGAACTTAAAAAGATCAAGACCAGGAAAGCTGCAGGTCCTGATGGAATCAGCTCCAGACTCCTTAGAGACTGTGCAGACCAACTCTGTCAGGTGCTGCTGCACATCTTTAACCTGAGCCTGAGTCTGGAGAGGGTTCCTCTGTTATGGAGACTTCCTGCCTGGTTCCTGTCTCTAAGACCAGGAACCCCAGGGAGCCTAACCACTTCAGACCTGTGGCCCTCACTTCTCACCTGATGAAGACCATGGAGAGGATCGTCCTCAAGAACCTCCGTCCCCAGGTGAGCCAGTATCTGGATCCACTGCAGTTCGCCTACCAACCGAACATTGGAGTGGATGATGCAGTGGTCTACCTGCTGCACAGATCACTGACTCACCTGGAGAAACCCAGCAGCACTGTGAGGGTCATGTTCTTTGACTTCTCCAGTGCTTTCAACACCATCCAGCCTTCTCTGCTTAGGGTAAAGCTTGAAGGAGCAGGAGTAGACTGTCACCTGGCTGCTTGGACCATCGACTACCTCACCAACAGACCACAGTACGTGAGGCTTCAGGACTGTGTGTCTGATGTGGTAGTCAGCAGCATGGGGGCCCCACAGGGGACAGTGCTCTCCCCCTTTCTCTTCACCCTGTACACATCGGACTTCCACTACAACTCTGGGAGCTGTCACCTCCAGAAGTTCTCCGATGATACAGCCATTGTTGGGTGCGTATCTGAAGGGGACGAGCGGGAGTACAGGACGGTCATCTCTGACTTTGTGGACTGGTGTGAGCGAAACCATCTGCAGCTCAACGCCAGTAAGACGAAGGAGATGATCGTGGACTTCCGCAGGAGGAGGACACCCCGGACTGCACCGGTGAACATCCAGGGTTTGGACATTGACATGGTGGACACATACAAATACCTGGGTGTTCACCTCAATAATAAACTGGACTGGACACACAATACAGAGGTCCTGTACAAGAAGGGCCAAAGTCGTCTCCACCTGCTGAGGAGACTGAGGTCCTTTGGAGTGTGCAGGACTCTGCTTAGGACATTCTACGACTCTGTGGTAGCGTCTGCTATCTTCTATGCAGTGGTCTGCTGGGGAGCAGGGAGCACTGAAAGGGACAGAAAGAGACTAAACAGACTGGTCAGGAGGGCTGGTTCTGTCCTGGACTGTTCCCTGGACTCCATAGAGGAGGTGGGTGAGAGGAGGATGTTGGCAAAGCTCACATCCATCATGGACAATCCCTCTCACCCACTGCATGACACTGTGGGGTCTTTAAGCAGCTCCTTCAGCAGCAGACTGAGACATCCACCCTGCAAGAAAGAGCGCTATCGCAGGTCCTTCATCCCATCTGCTATAAGACTTTACAACATCAGCATCACTGGCTGATGTTAACATAAACTGGACTATATCATTACCACCCCAAACCATAAAATTTGCACTGACATTCTTGCACTGCACATCTCTGCACTTTTAAACTTTATTTTTATTTTTATTTTTTCTGTTAAAAAATTTTGCCACCCTTGTATATATTGTAAATAAAGCTGCTGTAACAATGTAAATTTCCCCTGGAGTGGGGAGAAATAAAGAACTTTATCTTATCTTATCTAACTTTCAGTCGCTGTTTTAGACGTTCAGATCTTTGACTTAGAGGTGGAGCCTCAGTGGTTCTGGTGTTCCTGACTGGACCTTTGATGTGATGTCACTTCCTTTCCTTCAGGTGGTGAAGAACTCCATCGTTTCCTCTCCTGACTCTGCTCCCGTTATATCCTCATCTTCTCTTAAACTCTGAGTCTGACTAACGTTCAGCTGTGAGTGTAAATAATGAGGCAGCAGACGGTCCTACAGTTCCCATGATGCCCCTGGGCAGCTTCCTGCTCATGAATATTCATGTTTACATTTTAATCACTTCTTCCTGCTGGCAGTAGCTGTCATTAAACTGATTATTGATCAGTAGCTGTCATTGAACTGATTATTGATCAGTAGGTATCATTAACTGATTATTGATCAGTCAGAATGCGTCCTGTAGAATCTGACTGGACATTTTACCAACGGAGATAAAATGCGTTTAATTAAAGATAAAAAGTTTCCTTCAAAACGTCAAATAGAGTATAAAGTTTAGTTTGAAGGAAGAAAACAGCCGCAGTTAATCTCTACTGGGTGTGTGTGTTAAAGTGTGTGTGTTATAGTGTGTGTGTGTTAAAGTGTGTGTTATAGTGTGTGTGTGTGTTAAAGTGTGTGTTATAGTGGATGCCTTCAGGTTCCAGTCTGTGTGATGCGTTCAGGTTCCAGTCTGTGTGATGCCTTCAGATTCCAGTCTGTGTGTGATGCCTTCAGGTTCCAGTCTGTGTGTTAGTTGTCCTTAATCAGCTGTTGGTATTTTCTGGTAGTAATCGGGGTTATTAATCTGTTTTCTGGTATTAATCGAGGTCATTAATGTTTTCTGGTATTAATCGAGGTCATTAATGTTTTCTGGTATTAATCGGGGATATTATTAATCGGGGTTATTAATCTGTTTTCTGGTATTAATCGAGGTCATTAATGTTTTCTGGTATTAATCGGGGATATTATTAATCGGGGTTATTAATCTGTTTTCTGGTATTAATCGAGGTCATTAATGTTTTCTGGTATTAATCGGGGATATTATTAATCGGGGTTATTAATCTGTTTTCTGGTATTAATCGGGGTTATTAATCTATTTTCTGCTCCATTTTGAACCCTCTGCGAGTTTAAACATTTCTTCCAGTTGTTGCTGCAGATGTTCAGTGCTATCAGCTGCAGTCTGTAAATCTAAACACAGTTTAATCGTCAGACTCTGTGGTCAACAGGAGGTAAAAATAGCCAATCATTGATTTTCTCATATTGAACCGACTTCCTGTCTCTGTCCACAGCAGATGGTTGTCGTGGCGATAAAATAACAGTGGCAGCCGGCCAATCAGGAGAGAGACACAGAGACAGGTAGAGAGAGAGGCTTTATAGATAATTCAATTCAATTCAATTTTATTTATATAGCGCCAATTACAGTCAAATTGTCTGGAGACGCTTTCCAGAACCCATATGCCTGAACCCCAGAGCAGCCCTAAGGAGACAGTGGCAGGAAAACACCCTTTTAACAGGGAAAAAACCTGGAGCAGAACCTGGCTCTAATGTGGGGGAACCATCTGCTGCTGGAGGGAGGGTTGAGAGGGACAGAAGAGGTAGAAAGGTAGAGATAGAGGGATAGAGATAGAGGGATAGAGATAGAGGGATAGAGATAGAGGGATAGAGGTAGAGGGATAGAGGTAGAGGGATGGAGGTAGAGGGATAGAGGTAGAGATAGAGGGATAGAGGTAGAGGGATAGAGGTAGAGGGATGGAGGTAGAGGGATAGAGATAGAGGGATAGAGATAGAGGGATAGAGGTAGAGGGATGGAGGTAGAGGGATAGAGATAGAGGGATAGAGGTAGAGATAGAGGGATAGAGGTAGAGATAGAGGTAGAGGGGTAGAGGTAGAGGGGTAGAGGTAGAGAGGTGGGGGGGACACAAGGACCATAAAACACACAGTTTAATACATGCATGATAAGACAGATGATACATGCAAACCTGAAAATACCCACGCTCAGCACAGGAAGGAAAGACAGTACTCACGAGCTCAGATCTTTTACTTGCAGCAAGGGGAGATAGAGACTGCACGCACCGCTGCTGCAGCCTTCCTTCTCCGAAGAGTGTATCTCCTCTGCGTCTTTTATTTAGTTTCAAACAGTCATGTAACATGGGGCAGCATCATACGTCAGCATAAGATATGTTTAACAGAGAATAGTGTCAGAGAAAGTGTCACATGCATTATCTTATCATATGGAACACGTTAACCCTGTTCTTTACTGTGAGTACATACAGATTACAGTTAAAATGTACATGTACTTCTCAACAAGAAGTGCTTACATATGCATAGAGATACCTTTACAGTCATTCAATGATAACCACAATGAACCTCAGTATAATTCTTCCAACAAAAGTACAACTAACATGGAAACTGATTATAGTTTACTGCTATGGTGTATGGCTCTGGCATTAAATATACTACATATATAGCTGGTGGTAAATTCAAAAATATGTAGATGAGCAAATCAAGTATAGTGAGGGTGATGCAGAGTAGATTGATGGAAATGGGCAGCTGGAAGCAGTGGGCTGGAGGAAGGTCAGCAGCAGCAGCATCCCACAGATGGAGATTAGGCCAGTTGGTGGGAGAACCACCACACAGGAGAGGATACACAACTGTTTGTGTGTGTGTGTGTGTGTGTGTGTGTGTGTGTGTGTGTGTGTGTGTGTGTGTGTGTGTGTGTGTGTGTGTGTGTGTGTGTGTGTGTGTGTGTGTGTGTGTGTGTCAGGATATTAGATCATATCTCAGCCATCCTATCAGATCCCAACATACAATCATATGTACACTGTTACACAATTTCCTCCCTTCACATCTGTCTGTATGTGTTTTAAAGTGTGTGTTATAGTGTGTTTTTCTGTCTGTGTGTTTTTCTGTCTGTGTGATAGTGTGCGTTATAGAGTGTGTTACAGTGTGTGTTCCATCCTGTTGTGAGTCAGATGTCTTCAGAAGTCCAGGATTTCTGGCCTGGAGGGTCACTGTGAGGTTAATGCTGCGTTCAGGGACATCAGAGGAATAGTAAATCTGAGAATCCAATGATAAATAATAACAGACTCCTATTCTGGGATCAGTTATTAATTAGATCTGAATTAATTATTAATTAGATCTGAATTAATTGATTATTAATTAGATCTGAATTAATTGATTATTAATTAGATCTAATTAGAGCTTCATATTTTCCATATGAGGAGGAACCAGCCGTAGAAATATTTCCATGAACTTTAAACAGTTTGTCGTTTTGCTGGTTGGTCAGTGAAGATTAAAAGAATGACTTCCTGAATGAGATCAGAACGTTTCATCCAATGAGCTGATCCGATGCTTTCAAGGTCCCATGTTGGTTCTGTTCCATCTGATGGTTCACGTCTGTTGGGTCAGTTCCTCCACGAGTCCTGGTTCACTCCAGAGAGAAGATAATGGATGCGGTTCTGTTGGAGGTCCAGAGGTTCTAGAGTTTATCAGGAAGTAAAGGAAGCTGAAACTTGAATGTTTTATCTCATAGCTCCACTGCAGCAGAACTGGAACCATCTTAAACCAGATGTTCCGCTGGACAAACCAGATGTTCCGCTGGATATACCAGATGTTCCGCTGGACAAACCAGATGTTCCGCTGGATATACCAGATATTCCGCTGGACAAACCAGATGTTTCGCTGGATATACCAGATGTTCAGCTGGACAAACCAGATGTTCAGCTGGATATACCAGATGTTCAGCTGGACAAACCAGATGTTCAGCTGGATATACCAGATGTTCAGCTGGACAAACCAGATGTTCCACTGGATATACCAGATGTTCAGCTGGATATACCAGATGTTCAGCTGGATAAACCAGATGTTCCGCTGGACAAACCAGATGTTCTGCTGGACAAACCAGATGTTCAGCTGGACAAACTAGATGTTCAGCTGGACAAACCAGATGTTCCGCTGGATATACCAGATGTTCAGCTGGATACACCAGATGTTCAGCTGGATAAACCAGATGTTCAGCTGGATATACCAGATGTTCCACTGGATAAACCAGATGTTCAGTTGGATATACTAGATGTTCCGCTGGATATACCAGATGTTTCGGTGGATATACCAGATGTTCCGCTGGATAAACCAGATGTTCAGCTGGATAAAGAAAGAAAACCGAATATTTGGTGTTTAATGAGACATAAATTAGACAGAATGAAGTCTGAATGCTGTTTTAAACCCTAGAAGGAGAACGTTCAGGGAGGAATTATGAGATTGTTTTATCGAGAAATGTTCTCCATTTTTTAATGAGAGCTGAAGGTCTGCTGTTGTGTTTCAGGTCTGACCACTGAAGGTCTGTACCGGGTCAGCGGGAACAAGACGGACCAGGACAACATCCAGAAACTGTTTGATCAAGGTAAAGCTCCCTGCAGCAGCTTCTCATTATCCCTGATCAGTTTACATGAACCCAGGATGTGACATAACATAACATAACATAATATAACATAACATAACATAATATATTATAATATAGCATAATGTAATGTAATGTAATATAATATAAAGCAATAAGTGAACCTGCAGAGAAACAGAAACACCTGCAGAATACAGTGGGTTGCAAAAGTATTCACACCCATGACCAAAACTCAATTTCTCAGAACAGAACAAAGCAAAAGTGAGTTTCACCTGTTTATATGAAAGGAAATAGCACAGACACAACAATCAATCACTGATTTTGTTTGTAAGCACTCTTTACTATTAATAGATTGCAAAAGTCTGTATTTCATTGTTACAAAAGTATTCACACCTTTGCACCGAAGATGTTATTTTGAGTCAAAAATGATTGCACACTATAAACTATTGCATCACAGTGTCACAGGACTGTATTCAGTCACTTGTGACTTGTATAGGCTTCATTTCTCCCTATAAATAGTGCCCAATATTCACCTGTCCACAGTCATCCCATGGTTGTCAGCAGACAACAGTTATGAAGTCCAAGGAGCTGTCAGAAGACCTGAGAAAGAAAGTTGTAGAGAGGCATAGAGATGGGCAAAGCTATGTAGCCATCGCAAGTTCACTCAATGTGCCAAAAAGTACTGTTGCATCACTGGTCCAGAAGTGGAAGCGCCATGGTACCATTATGAACCTCCGGAGAACAGGGCGTCCCTCCAAGATCACGGCAAAAGGCAAGATGAAACCGCTCAGGGAAGCCAGAGCAAACCCCTCCGTCACTCTTGAAGACCTGAAGAAGTCTCTCCAGGGTGCTGGGACTAACGTACACAAGTCCACAGTATCCCGCACTTTACACAAGGAAGGTCTCTATGGGCGTGTCGCAAAGAAGAAGCCATATCTGAAGAAACAACATCTCAAGGCTCGTTTGCAGTGTGCTACCACACATCTGAAAGACACTCCTGCGATGTGGGAAAGTGTGATCTGGTCAGATGAAACGAAAATAGAACTTTTTGGCCTGAACACCAAGAAGTACGTTTGGCGCAAAGCCAACACAGCTAATGATCCGGCTCATACCATCCCTACCGTGAAACATGGAGGTGGGAGCATAATGCTCTGGGGCTGTTTCTCTTCCTCCGGTCCTGGTGAGCTTGTCCGTGTGCAAGGGATTATGAATAGTGCGAAATATATTGACATCCTGGAGAAAAACCTCTTCAAGTCTGCAAAAAGCCTGAACCTTGGGAGGAAGTTCACCTTTCAGCAGGATAATGATCCAAAACATACGGCTCGAGTGACACAAGAATGGCTCAGGAAGAAGAAAGTGAAGGTTCTAGACTGGCCCAGTCAAAGCCCAGATCTCAACCCGATAGAAAACCTGTGGAGGGATCTGAAGATTGCCGTCCACCGAAGGTCACCAAGTAACCTGACTCAGCTGGAGCAGTATTGCAAAGAGGAGTGGGCAAAACTGTCCAAGGACCATTGCAAAACTCGTTGCTGGCTATCCAAAGCCATTGGAAGCTGTAATTGCTGCTAAAGGAGCTGCAACCAAGTACTGACTGTGACTTAATGACTTAGTGTGAATACTTTTGCAACAATGAAATACAGACTTTTGCAATCTATTCATAGTAAAGAGTGCTTACGAACAAAAACAGTGATGGATTGTTGTGTCTGTGCTATTTCCTTTCATATAAACAGGTGAAACTCATTTTTGCTTTGTTCTGTTCTGAGAAATTGAGTTTTGGTCATGGGTGTGAATACTTTTGCAACCCACTGTAAGTCCTGGAACATGGAAGCTGCTCTAAGTTTACTACGGAGTTACTTCTGTTTGTAGAATCAACAACTGAACATGTTTCTTCAGATTATTTACAGGTTTAGAAAACATCAACCTCTAAGAAGTGAACTGTAAACATTAAATAATATGATTCTGAATAACAGATTCACAACTTCATGGGAGGACAGTTTATTATTATTATTATTATTATTATTATTATTATTATTAATAATAATGATAATAATAATAATAATAATAATAATAATAATAATAATAATAATAATAATAATAATAATAATAATGCCTTTAATTTATAATGCACTTTACATATAAAATCTCAAAGTGCTACAATACATTTAAAAGAAACATTTTAGAAACAGTAGTAATATGTTATTATTATTGTTATTATTATTATTATTATTATTATTAATAATAATAATAATAATAATAATAATAATAATAATAATAATAATAGTATTATTATCATTGTTATTATTATTATTATTATTATTATTATTATGGGAGGACAGTTTAATAATTATATAGTTTTAATTTTCTGTCTGTTTTTTCTTCACTATGGTTCATTTTAAAGTCCTGCAGCTCTGAGGAACCAGAATGAAGGAGGAGCACTCAGATTCTTCTATCAGCAGGACTCTGTGTTTAATGTTTGATTTGAGTTTCATGATGTTTGGTTGCTGCTGCTTTTCTTTCTTTAAATGTTTTCTGATTTATGTGTAGTTTCCTGCTCAGAGTTTTGGTGATTAAAGGAACATCAGGAGTGGTTCAGGGGAACAGAGAAGAACCTGACAGTTTCCAGGTTTTACCTGGAGGTCCTCAGGCCTGGTCATGTGACTCTGAAGCTCTGCCCAGATTCTGCTTCCTGTCTGTCCTGCAGAGGATGAACCAGCTGATTGTGTGTTTGTCCTCCAGATCACAGCATCGACTTTGTGGCGATGGACGTGGCCGTGAACGCTGCTGCTGGAGCTCTGAAGGCGTTCTTCACCGACCTTCCTGACCCACTGATCCCCTACAGTCTGCACCCGGAGCTGGTGGAGGCAGCCAGTAAGATATCTGTCCACCAAGTAGATCTGTCCTGAAACCTGCTGCTTCAGAGGACAGAAGTTCAGATTCAGAATCCTTTATTGTTATTGTGTAATAAAACCAAATCTACCGTCACAGAGATGCTGATTTAATCTGACCGCAGCTTTAAGTTAAAGAATCAGATTAATGCTATCAGAATGTGGCTCCACCCTGATGACTTTAAGAGTCAGAACCAACAGTTCCTGGACTTTAAAGAGTCAGAACCAACAGTTCCTGGACTTTAAAGAGTCAGAACCAACAGTTCTTGGACTTTAAGGAGTCAGAACCAACAGTTCATGAACTTTAAGAGTCAGAGCCAGCAGTTAGTGGACTTTAGGAGTGTTTTATTGTGTGTTTTATAGTGTATTCTATGTGTTTTATTGTTTTATTGTGTATTTTGTGTGTCAGAAATCATGGACTACATGGAGCGTCTGCAGGTTTTGCGTGAGATCGTGAAGAAGTTTCCGTCGGTGAACTACCAGGTCTTTAAATACATCATCACACACCTGAACAGGTAAAACATCTGGAGCTGCACACCTGGAACATTAATAATGAACTGTTAATGATTCGTAATTTCACTGATTAAAGTCTATTCATTCTTTATTTAACTTGTTTTTACCACTTTTTCTGTGAAATATCAATATTTTAGATGTTTAAAAGGCCACACGATGTATTTTTCTAAATATGAAAAATCTGTTTAAACATTGTTAAAACGTTGTGTTGACATTGTTAAAACGTTGTGTTGCCGTTGTTAAAGCGTTGTGTTGACGTTAAAACGTTGTGTTGCCATTGTTAAAATGTTGTGTTGACATTGTTGAAACGTTGTGTTGACGTTGTTTAAACATTGTGTCTCCGTTGTCAGGGTGAGCCAGCACAGTAAAACCAACCTGATGACGGCTGATAATCTCTCCATCTGCTTCTGGCCGACGCTGATGAGACCCGACTTTGAGAACAAGGACACGCTGTCGACCACCAAGCTGAATCAGGCCGTGGTGGAGTCCTTCATCCTGCAGAGCGACTACTTCTTCCATGGCGGCGAGGTGGCCGAGAGCTCCAGCAGCGAGGGGACGCCGCCTCCACACTGCCACAACATGGTGGAGGCTCTGCTGCCGCTGCAGCTACCTCCACCGCTGCAGCCCCAGCAGATCCAGCAGATCCAGCACACGCTGCCGCCTGACCCGCTCATATAGCAGCTTCTGGAGATCTTCTGAGGAGCTTCTGAAGAACTTCTGGAGATCTTCTGAAGAGCTTCTGAAGAGCTTCTGGAGAACTTCTGGAGATCTTCTGAAGAGCTTCTAGAGAACTTCTGAAGAGCTTCTGGAGGACTTCTGGAGAACTTCTGGAGAACTTCTGAAGAGCTTCTGAAGAGCTTCTGGAGGACTTCTGGAGAACTTCTGGAGATCTTCTGAAGAGCTTCTAGAGAACTTCTGAAGAGCTTCTGGAGGACTTCTGGAGAACTTCTGGAGAACTTCTGAAGAGCTTCTGAAGAGCTTCTGGAGGACTTCTGGAGAACTTCTGGAGAACTTCTGAAGAGCTTCTGAAGAGCTTCTGGAGGACTTCTGGAGAGCTTCTGAAGAACTTCTAGAGACCTTCTGAAGAGCTTCTGGAGAACTTCTGAAGAGCTTCTGGAGATCTTCTGAAGAGCTTCTGGAGATCTTCTGGAGAGCTGAGGACTTGTGAGCTGATCAAACACGTCCAGTCTCCTGTGGGCACATAGCAACGCTGAGCACAGAGGTTCTCCTGAAGGAGCTGAACCAACTGATCCACTGTTTGTCTTCCTGCACAGGAAACCTTTCTTCTTCTTCTTCTTCTGGTGGCTGAAGCAGCGAGCAGATCCGTGGACTTGCAGACATCTGGGTTATTTTTGGAGGAGGACAACGGATCTGGAGGACGATGAAGGTCCAAACACCAATTTCATGTTTGTCATGTTAGTTTTTGTATTTTTTTATGGTTTGTGTCTGCTGAGTGTTTGAGGAGCAGCAGAAGGAAAAAGGGAAGCAGGACAAAGATGATGATGATGATGAAACCACTTGGAGGCATCTCGACTCCTTCGCTCTTCGTTTCTTCTGCCGGTTCGTTGGATGGAAACTTGCATGTCTCTGTTTTTGCCACTTTAGTGAAACAACAAAAAAGAAACTAAAAGTTAAAAAATGAAACTCTGAAGCTCGTGGTGGTTTAAGGGAACGTTTCTTCATCGCTTCCTTCCTCCTCCATCAACAAACCAATGGTTAATCTCGTATTTTTGGTTGTTTGTGGAATAGTTTCCCTAAATAGAGGACAGAAGTATATAAAGTATAAATCTATGAATTATCAGCAGAGGCTGCTTAGTGAACTACGGGGTACGGACTATAACCTGGACATTAATCACCTGTTCTGATGCTGTGTGAATGAGAGTGTTAGCGGATCAGTAACTGGTCAATAACTGATCAATAACTGATCAGTAACTGATCAATACCTGATCAATACCTGATCAATAACTGTTTGGCTCGTCCCACACATTAAAGTCTCTCAGCTCTTTTCTTCATCGTCGTTTAACTGAAACAGAAAATAAAATGAAACTTTAATTTTCATCTAAACTCTTTAAACCTGATTCAGATCAAAACTCTAGTTTATAGAAAATACTGCAGTACTGCAGATATTTATACACACAGAAGTATTCTACTGTAGTATTACTACTAGTATTCAGTCTGAACCTCCTGAAGGAAAACTGCCATTAATCTGGATCCATCAGCTGAAAGAAACCAGGAAAAACTGATCCATGATCAGAACAGTTCCTGATTGATTTCATGGATCAATTGTTTGAATGTGGAATAAAGTTTTCAATAAAAAACTGAATTTATTTAATTTGAGATTTTCTTTAAATTTAGATGAAATTGTCTCCAGTTTTAAATCATCGGTTCTGGTTTCTGTTCCTGTTTGTTCTTCTGCTGCTTCAGGTTTAATTCTAAAGAGTTTAAAGTTAAACTGAATGTTGGGATGAAATCAGAATCCAGAGAAACAGGAAAAAAGTTCAGTTCAACTCTCAGACATAGATCTGTTCAACATAGATCTGATGAATGTAGCTCTATCCATCATAGATCTGTCTATCGTAGAGCTGTTCAATATAGAGCTGATGAATGTAGATCTATCCAACAGATCTGTCCATCGTAGATCTGCTGGACCGTGTCCTCTATGACTCCAGATGAAGTATAGTCTTTGTACACTAACTGATCTGTTTAAACCACTTCTACGTCTTAAAGCTCTTTTTTCCCCTCCAGCTGAGAAACTCTTTGTCAGCAGAAAACTGGAACATTTTCATCGTTTGTTCCAGGAAGGTTCCAGATGTTTGTGGTTCTGCTGATGAAAGTGATTTTAGGACGTTTAGCTCTCAGGATGTTCGACTGTTTAAAGATTCAAACTTTTCCTTTTCTAATAATTCTAACGTTGAGCCATTCAAACCACTTCTAGATCATTAACTTTACCTCCGTTCTATATTTTCATTGTCTGCAGAAAACACCAAATGTTTGTCTGGTATAAATGTGATATTTTTACATTTTTAGCCCTCAAAGCCACTTTTACATCATAAAACTAGAAATATTTTCCCTCCAGTAGTGAAACAGGGATTCTATTTGCAGAAAACTGATTTATTCTCTCTGCTTCAGGAACAAAAATGACAAATATCTGTCAGTTCCAGCCTCCAAATGTGAAACTTGTACAATTCTAATGTGATATTTTCACATTTTCAACCACTAATAGTCAGAAGGAGAATCTGAAGCCTTGAACTGGAGGAATTCATGAACAACACCAACCTGGAGAGTTTTAACAGTCAGGTGTTAGAAACAGTTTGAAGAGGACACCAGGAGGAATAAAAAGTTTTTAAACAATCTGAATTTGAGATTTAAAGGATATTGGATGGATCTGATCTGATTAGAAGCAGTGACGGGACGAAGCCAAACGGAGGTTGTGAGTGGATGAAGCGTCTTTTCTTTGTGGGATAACAAAGGTTCAGCTGTTGGTCTGTAGTTTCTATCAATCAGCTGTTTTCCGGTTTCATCCGGTGTACAAACCAGGCCACTCTAACATCCGCTCTGTATTATAGTAAATAAAAGGATTTTCACAAATGAAAAACTCTAAAAATACTTTTTCTTTTCTCTCCATAATGTTTCCAAATAAAGTTTCTTTTTTTTTCCAAACTGCTGCAACTTGTCGACTTTTTGTTTTTCAGGTTCCAGAAAATAGAAGTATTATTATTATTGTTAGTAGTAGCAGTGTTAGTAGTAGAAATAGTAGTAGTAGAAGAGGTAGCTGTTCAGATACCAGAAGAGTTCAGTCGTAGTAGTAGTAGATGTAGTAGTAGTAGTATTAGTACTGAATATCTCTACACTGTATTTAGATAAAAACTGGACTATCAGCAGGTCATTTTAGAGCAGAGAGCATTGTGGGAGTTTAGCAGCAACGGGTACCATGACAAAGACTCATGAGAAGGTTAATGACCTCCAACCATGACAAAGACTTCTGAAGGATCAGAACCGACTGAAGAACCAACCAGGAGTCTAGAACAGGACTAATAAACACTGATCAGTTTGATTTTATTGTCATTGATTGATCAGCTGCAGATTATTGATTAAGAAATATTTTCTAATCAGCATCAGACTGATCTGACTTTTAATGATTCCTCTCTGATGCTGGACATAAATGAAGCTAAAACTGATCCTGAACATCTGAAATTAGGGGTTTTATTCATTTAAAAACTGTCAGGTTTTTCTTCTGTAAATGAATCCTCATGTTGTTCTGATCAATAACTGATCAATAACTGAGCAGACTGAGTGAACAAAGCTGTGATCAGCTGGTCTGCAGAGATGAACTGGATCCTATGGTTGTAGTTGTGGTTCTGGTCCTGGTCCTGGTTCTTCTGCACCATGTGATTTCTTCTCCTGAGTCGCCCCCTGCTGGCTGCTGGACGGAACCGCAGGAACTGTTCAAGTTCAGGATCCTGAAGGTCCAAGTTTTTAGGTTTCCTCTTATTCAGTAGATCCATGTTAGATCAGATTTATGTTAAATCAGATCCATGTTTAATCAGATTTGAATAAATCAGATTTATATTGAATCAGATGTATATTAAACCATTAATCAGATTTATGTTTAATCAGATGTATATGAAATAATCTTTAAATCAGGTTCAGTTTCTGGACTGTCGGTTTTTGTCCATTTTTTAATCTTCATTTTAATTCTTTCTGGGCTCTAAAAAGTGATTAATTTATAAAAGTATGACTTTAATAAACGATCAGTTAGCAAGGGACGTGTGAAATTTCAAAGTGAGATCGTCAGAGGAGTCGGAAGGCAGGAAAAAACAGAATTTATTGTTCAAAATAATAATGAAAATTAACTAGGGCCAGCACTCACTCGCTGGAACGGGGGAAGGAGTCCGGTGGGAGGGTCCACGTCATCCTCTCTCTGGGGGGCGGCAGGGGTCCACAGCTGGGGCAGAACGGGCTGCTCTGGCGGCTGCAGGGTCCCGGTGTCTCTCCAGGGCTGAGGCAGTTCGGTCCCACGTCCTCTGATCTGTGAAGCCGGTTTTATAGCGGCTGATTGTATGAGCTGTAGGCGTGAGGCTCCAACAGCTGCACCTAATCCACCAATCAGCAGCAGCAGAGCCTCAAAGACCGGAAACACGCCGGAAGGAGAACGTATGACCGGAAGGGGGCGGGGCTAGACCAGGCCAGTAACATAATTGACTCTGTTCTGATGTTTCAATCTGAAGAATCAACCTTCAGGAGATCAGACTGAGGGTCCGACTGTTTTCGTTTGAGCTCAGGGGTTCTGATCAATAACCAGGTGAATCTGATCAATAACCAGGTGAATTGATGGCTGTTTGCAGGTTTTTAAGGATCTATTTTACCTGTCGGAGGGTTCCAGGTGAATTTTCAGCTGATTCCTGTTTAGTTCTGCAGATTAATTGAATTTTAATGCAGCTCAGCATTTAGTTCGACGGTGTTTTTTTGGTTTGTTTGGAGCTTTTTAGGTTTTTCTGTCAGAAATGTTGAATTAAATGAGAAACAAAATTATAAATAAATTATATAATAGTTATATAAATAAAGTTATCCATCCATCCCATTATCTATACACCGCTTAATCCTCACTAGGGTCATGGGGGGGGGGCTGGAGTCTATCCCAGCTGACTCAGGTGAAGGCAGGGGACACCCTAGACAGGTCCACCAGTCTGTCACAGGGCTACATATATAGACAAACAATCACTCACACATTCACACCTACGGGCAATTTAGAGTAATCAATTAACCTCAGCATATTTTTGGACTGTGGGAGGAAGCCGGAGTACCCGGAGAAAACCCACGCATGCACAGGGAGAATATGCAAACTCCGTGCAGAAAGATCCCGGGAAAGCCGGGACGCGAACCAGGGACCTTCTTGCTGCAAGGCGAAAGTGCTAACCACTATAATAAACTGATAAATAAACTGATGTTGATTAGCTGGACAGTCACAGTAATCAACATCTGTCTAACCAACATCTGTCTGATCATTTTATGTCTGAACTGAACTGAAGAACTCAAACTGCTGCATCAATAAGAAGACATGATGAACGTTTTTGAGCTTGTAAGATGATGATTTTTAATATGACTTCCCCTCTTGACGTCCCCTTTAGTTTGCCCCTAGTTATGCTGCTATAGGCCTAGGCTGCTGGGGAACCTCTCTGGATGCACTGAGCCCTTCTCTAACTACCTATGTATTTACTATATATACCATTATTGCATTACATTCACTCTGTTTCTTTCTGTGTCCTTTCTCCGAGTGTCCCTGGTCCCAGAGCTGGATGCTGGATTGCTTCAGATGTGTGGCTGTGTTTTATGGTCCTTGTGTCCCACCCCCCCCACCTCTCTATCTCTATCCCTCTATCTGTATCCCTCTATCTCTATCTCTACCCCTCTATCTCTACCTCTCTACCTCTTCTGTCCCTCTCAACCCGCCCGGCCAGCAGGCAGATGGGTTCCCCCACATTAGAGCCGGGTTCTGCTCGAGGTTTTTTTTCCCTGTTAAAAGGGTGTTTTCCTTGCCACTGTTGCCTTTTGGCTTGCTCTGGGGGTTCAGGCATATGGGTTCTGTAAAGCGTCTCGAGACAATTTGACTGTAATTGGCGCTATATAAATAAAATTGAATTGAATTGAATTAATATTTCTGTGTTTTTGTTTAATCTGTTGTTTATTTCCTCTTGTTGTTGTTTATTTTTTATGATATTTATTTTGTTATTTCCCTGTTTGTTTCCTTTATCTGTTTTTAATTTTTATTTTATTGTGTTATTTCCTGTTTGTTTCCTGTATCTGTTGTTTGTTTTTATTTTATTGTGTTATTTCCTGTTTGTTTCCTGTATCTGTTATTTTTATTTTATTGTGTTATTTCCTGTCTGTTTCCTATATCTGTTGTTTATTTTGTGTTATTTTGTAATTTCCTGTCTGTGTCCTGCGCTTCCAGCTGTGTCCACTAGGGGGGCGCCTCCTCCTCATCAGCTTGTGTTGTTTATTTTTATTTTATTTTGTAATTTCCTGTCTGTGTCCTGCGCTTCCTGCTCTGTCCACTAGGGGGCGCCTCCTCTTCCTCCTCAGCTGCTCTGTTCCCCCCCTCCCTCCCTCCCTCCTCCCTCTTCCTCCTCCCTCCCTGAGGAGGGGAGCGCCACACCCTGTCAGCCAATCAGAGGCTGGCTCCTCCTCCTCCCTCACATCACCTCTGTTTCCATGGTAACCCCCCCCCCCCCGCTTCCTGTGAAAGGTGCCGCATCATCACCCCCCCTCCCTGCTAGCATAGCTGTTAGCTTCCCTCTGCAGCGGAACAACAGAGACACTCCCAGATCAGAAGATCCTCCGTCTGCTGGATCCACAGAGGACTAGGAGGACCAGAAGGACCAGGACCATGGAGATGAGGTGAGTTCTTCTGGTTCTGCTCCGACTGAGGATTAGAGATGAGTTGAAACGCTGCACAGAGGAGGAGATGGAGCTCTGTTATGGAGGCCTCAGTGGTCCTGCAGACGGAACCAGAACCTCTGAGGCCTCATCGGTCCTGCAGACGGAACCAGAACCTCTGAGCTCTGCTGATTCTGCTGGTTCTGTTAGTTCTCCTGCTGGTTCTGTTAGTTCTCCTGCTGGTTCTGCTAGTTCTCCTGCTGGTTCTGCTGGTTTTAGACATCGGGTCAGTCTGGAAGCTTCTTCTAACTGTTGGGTTCTGCTGGTTCTGCTGTGAGTTTGTTTCTCTGCTCTTCTGTTTGTTCGGAACATTTATCTGCTGCAGGGCTGAGGTCATGTCCAGGAGGTCTGATCTTCATGTCAGGAAACGGATCAGAACCACAGAACCAAAGTTCATCTGCAGAAAAACAGGTTTTCATGTGAACTAATCAGATTAAACCACAGAAGTTTCCTCCTGAACAACATGAGAAGGTCTGATGGACAGGAAGTGATTTTTGAGGAAGAGAGAAGAAGAGAAGAATGTTCTCATGCAGGATGAAGTTCTCCTCAGGTTCTGGTATTGATCAGTTAAAGGTTCTCCTCTGAAGCTTCAGGTGGAGGTGAAAGGAGGTTCTGCTCTCATGTTGGATTCAAACGGCAGCTTTGGTTCTGATGGTTCTGGTGGTTCTAATAGTTCTGATGTTCTGGTGGTTCTGATGGTTCTGATGGTTCTGGTGGTTCTGGTGGTTCTGGTGGTTCTAATAGTTCTGATGGTTCTGGCGGTTCTAATCGTTCTGGTGGTTCCGATGGTTCCAGTGGTTCTAATGGTTGTGGTGGTTCTGGTGGTTCCGGTGGTTCCGATGGTTCTGGCGGTAATCTAATGTGTGCAAAGTGAATCAGTGTGAAGGTACTGAAGTACTTCAGTAGTATTATATCTGTAGTAGGATTTTATAGTCCAGAACTGAAGGACATTAGATCTTCTTGGTGGACCTACAAGAAGGTGAGAAGATCAAAGTGTTTCTCGAAACATGAATCTCCACAACCAGCTGTAAGGGCTGAACTTCTACTGCAAGTGCTCAGTATGACATCATCAGACTGACATCATCTTATTTCCTGACAGTGTGACTCCAGATGTTTTTAGATGTTAGTCCTGGAAGTCGTCTGAATCTTTCCTCTGATTTATTCATTAGTTTCCCTGATGGAACATCAGATCAGTTTCCTCAGAACATGAAGGAAAACTTGCTGGAGGAGGAAAGATCTGCTGTAGGATCCATCCATCTTCATCTGACCCAGTTAGTTTCCTTCTGATACAGTCCTTTAATGAGGAGAAGAACCGGATCAGAACCAGAAGGATGCAGACAGGAAATCAGACAGGAAGTCAGCTGTCGGACACCAAGAAGCTTCTTAATGACGTTAGAAACAAACCACAAACTAACTTCTGAAGAACTTCAGAGGCTGGAGATCTGCTGGACCTTTATTCTCATAGTCCACCTGATTGGACCGCTTTCTGATCAGTTTATTGATTATTGACCAGTTTATTGATTGTCAATCAGTTTATTGATTATTGATCAGACAGAGTGAAGGAGGTCTGAAGGATAGATGTTTCTGCTGGAGGCTCTAAACTTTCTGATGTGTTCAGTTTCATGTGTTTCTGCTTCTGTGAAGTTCTGGACTCTAAACAGTGATTCATTTATAAAAGTATGACCAGAACCAGAACAGGACCTGACTGAAGGTCTGACTGAAGGTCAGTCTGATTTCCTGAAGGTCCGACTGTTTCTGTCTGAGCTCAGTGGTCCTGGTCCTTTTCTGGTTCTGGTTCTAGTCCTGGTTCTGTTCTGATCCTGGTTCTGGTTCTGTTCTAGTCCTGGTTCTGGTCCTGGTTCTGTTTCTGGTTCTGTTCTAGTCCTGGTTCTGGTCCTGGTTCTGTTTCTGGTTCTGTTCTAGTCCTGGTTCTGGTCCTGGTTCAGTTGGGATGATTTAATGCAGGAAACTCAGCTATCAGCTGTAAACGTCCATCAGGCTGCAGCAGAAACACTGTTCTGTGTTGGTTCTGTGTTGGTTCTGTGTCTGTTCTGTGTTGGTTCTGTGTTTGTTCTGTGTTGGTTCTGTGTCGGTTCTGTATTGATTCCTGCTGGAACGCTGCATCTTGTTCAGGACGTTCAGGATGTTCTGAGTGTCAGTTTCTGGACCCCATCAGAACTAGACCTGATTCCCGTCCAGGTCTCTGGGTTTTGGTTCTGTACTGGTTCTGCTGGGTTCCTCCAGTGTTCCTTCTTCTCTCATTTCTTCTCAGTTTGAAGCTGAAACCTTCCTGCAGTGTTTCTCCCAGTTTCTGTTCCTGGTAAACATCAGATTGGATCAGAACCGGGTTCTTCTGCTCCTGTGGTTCTCCAGCTCTGTGCCTTTATTTCTTCTCCATACTTCCTGGTTCTGATCCATACTTCCTGGTTCTCAGGAGAACCAACGTCTTGGTTCAGGAACTGAAGAACTGAAAACAGCAGAATTAAAGCTCAGAGTCTCATTTAGATTTTCAGCGTTTCAGAGTTCCGGTGAAATAAAATCAGTCTGCTGCAGTGAAGAGACTCAGACAGATGTAGAGGATATTTAATATTTATATGTTCTAATACATAACACTATACTGGATAATATTTAATATTTATATGATCTAGTACATAACACTATACTGGATAATGTTTAATATTTATATGATCTAGTACATAACACTATACTGGATAATATTTAATATTTATATGATCTAGTACATAACACTACTGAATATGATCTAATATACAGCATTATTATATTTATATATGACAGTCGAATGAAGCTTCATTATGTTCCGTTTCTCTCCATCACTCAGTGGAAGCTTTAAAGATGTTCCTGAACGCTGAGTCACTGGATGGACGGAGATCCGGTTCAGTTTCTGGTTCTAAACAGATCATCTGTGGTTTCTGTAGAAGATCCTCCACTTTACAGCTCCGTCACATTCAAGAAATAAAACTTATTCGTCTCAGTGAACCTTTAATGAGTGACCTGCTGATGAACTTCATCAGAGTTTAAACTCAGAGAACAGTCTGTTAGCATAGCTGCTGCTAACTGCTGACCAATAACAGCTACCGACCAATCGCAGCGATCGACCAATCAGAGCTACAGACCAATCAGAGCAGACTGGGAGGAGCTAAAAGTGAGCTGCCCAATGACTTTAAAAACCAACCGTCATATGACACGACCTTCTGTTAGACAACCAATCACAGGACAGTGTGTTGTTGTCTCGTCCAATCACAGGACAGTGTGTTGTTGTCTCGTCCAATCACAGGACAGTGTGTTGTTGTCTCGTCCAATCACAGGACAGTGTGTTGTTGTCTCGTCCAATCACAGGACAGTGTCTTGTTGTCTCGTCTAATCAGAGGACAGTGTGGTGTTGTTTCGTCCAATCACAGGACAGTGTCTTGTCTCGTCCAATCAGAGTTGTCGTCTCGTCCAATCACAGGACAGTGTGTTGTTGTCTCGTCCAATCAGAGGACAGTATGTTGTTGTCTCGTCCAATCAGAGGACAGTGTCTTGTTTTCTCGTCCAATCACAGGACAGTGTGTTGTTTCCCTCTAAGGATCTTCTTCCTTTTCTTTGAACTCTGCATCTTTAAACTGAAGCCAGAGACGAACTCATGAACAGGAAGAGTTCAGAAAACCACAGATTGGACTGGTTCCACTGGGAAGGACAGACCGGTTCCACTGGGAAGGACAGACTGGGAGAGACTAGTGCTGATGGACTCTAAAGTACTCTAAACTACTCTAAAGTATTTAAATGTTTTCATGGAGTTCTCATCCTGGTGTTTGTTAATGAACTGGTTAATAATTAATACCAGATCAATCATTATAAAGGGGAATAATTAATAAAAACACTGAAGGTTTGAAAAATCTACAGACAGGAAATAACACTGAGGTTCTGGAAAAACAAAAACTGTAGATGAAGTAAAATCTGCTTTAATTCTAGATGATGTCATCAGCTGGAGGTTCTTTAGGTCTGGTTCTGCTTCTGGTTCTGGTTCTTGTTCTGTAGTTTCCTGGTTCTGGTTCTGGAGATTCCTGGTTCTGGTTCTGGTTCTGAGGAGGGTCTCAGTCTGAGTCTTGGTCCTCTTCAGAAACTGTTTTATGGCAGAACTTGGAGGTGTCAGATTTTTAAAAACGTTCTTTAGAAGTTCAGATTTCTCTGCTCCTCTATGGAGCGGAACATCTGAGGAACCTCTGAGGAACCTGATCCACGTTTATATAGACCAGACAGCTGATTGGTTCATTCATTAATACTTTAATTAAAAAATTCTACAGTTAATAAATACTACAAGTACTAAATACTACAGGTAATAAATTCTACAGTTTATAAATACTACAAGTAATAAATACTACAAGTAATAAATTCTACAGTTAATAAATACTACAAGTAATAAATACTACAAGTAATAAATACTATAGTTAATAAATACTACAAGTAATAAATACTACAGGTAACAAATACTACAAGTAATAAATACTACAGGAAACAAATACTACAAGTAATAAATACTACAGGTAACAAATACTACAAGTAATAAATACTACAGTTAATAAATACTATAAGTAATAAATACTACAAGTAATAAATACTACAGGTAACAAATACTACAAGTAATAAATACTACAGTTAATAAATACTACAAGTAATAAATACTACAGTTAATAAATACTACAAGTAATAAATACTACAGTTAATAAATACTACAAGTAATAAATACTACAAGTAATAAATACTACAGGTATTTCTTCCTCTCTGTGGTCTCTGAATGTGTCGTTGGTTTAAATCATGGACTCTTCAGATCAGCTGATCAGGAACATCGATCAGCTGATCAATAGAGGAACTAAATGTTACTGACTGGAACATGATGAGTCATAGTGAGGTCAGCAGGAACAGACATGACATCATCAGATCACATGACTCTGGTCATCCTGACATCATTCATCTCTGCAGCACTCAAAGTCCTGCAGCTCTGGAGAACCAGAACCAGGACCAGAACCAGGACCAGAACAAGGACCAGAACCAGGACCAAGACCAGGACCAGGACCACAACCAGAAACAGGAGGAGATTCTGGTTGTGGTTCTGGTTCTGGAGGATCTGGTGCAGACAGTTAGTTTTTTGGTGAAGATTTAAATGTTTTTCCTGTTAAAGTTCATGTTTGTAGTTTTATTTCCTGTTCCTCCTGTTGAGTCCTGCAGACGCTCAGCTGCACTTTTATTCCCAGAATCATGAATTCAACATGAATAAAACATGAATTAATCATGAATTAAACACGACGTCTGTCTGATGGAGGAGCTGGTGAGTTCAGTACCAGCCATAGACACAAACTAACAATCAGCACACTGTGGACTGGTCTGGGATCAGTTTAAACACAACAATCGGCTCCTTTAGTTCTGGTCTGGGATCAGTTTAAACACAACAATCGGCTCCTTTAGTTCTGGTCTGGGATCAGTTTAAACACAACAATCGGCTCCTTTAGTTCTGGTCTGGGATCAGTTTAAAGCGTCTGTAGAAACAGTAGGAAGATCTGCTGGATTTATGGAAAATGTTTTTACCTCCAAAGTTTGAACTTTCCTCTGAGACAGAACGGATTTATTACTGCTGGGATGCAGGTAGAGGTTAGACCTTTACTGGTTTACTGGTTTATATCTTTACTGGTTTACTGGTTTATATCTTTACTGGTTTACTGGTTTATCTCTTTACTGGCTTACTGGTTTATATCTTTACTGGTTTATAGCTTTACTGGTTTACTGGTTTATATCTTTACTGGTTTACTGGTTTATATCTTTACTGGTTTACTGGTTTATATCGTTACTGGTTTAGTGGTTTAAAAGTCTAAAGGTGTACTGGTCGTTATCAGGCCAGTCTGTGGTTTCTGACGAGTGTTTCTGCAACTTCTCAGATTCTGAGAAAACCTTTTTACATGTAGCACCAGAATTATAACAGACTTATTGTAATAGCAGAGTAATAATAAGTCTGTTCTAATGCCTCTGTTATTGTAGTAGTTCTGTAGTAGCTCTGAGCTGCAGCAGGTGAATAAAACCAACAGCAGAGATGAAGCTGCAGAGCCAACATGTTCAGATTAATAGAGAGTTTATGATTATTAAAGAGCTCAGACTGAACATGAATGTTCTTGTTGTCAGAAGCTTCTAGATTTATGAAATATTTCCTTCAGTCCTCCTCAGTGATGCAGGAATCAAAGTGTCCTCATTAAACTTTATCTGTAGAGTTTCTGATGCACAAACAACTTGAACACACAGAGGGACCAACACATTCCACATCACTGCTGGGATTTAAAGAAACATTCGTACTTTTTAATGTCAGATATCATAACTGATGTACAGGAAGTCCTTAAAAAGTCCAACTGATCTGTTGGATTTAGTTTAAAATCTACAGACTTTAACCGTCAGAACCGTAGAATCTGCTGGTGGGTTTGAAAAGAGTTTCCTCTAAAAACTGGTTCAAATTATAATCCAGAAACTATAAAAACAGAACACATCCTGAGATTCTCAACCTTCCCACTGTCTTTGAATGCATCACGTGTTTTAACAGAATAATTAATAAATCTGAGTTTAAATCAAGATATTTAATCCAAATCATTTCATTCTACACGTCCCATTAAAACATTCTCTAAAAATACAGTTTATACTACAAAGATTCTATAGACCAGAACCAGAACCTCCTCCTGGTTCTGGCTCTAGTTCTTGTTCTGGTTCTCCAGGAGACTGAGAGGAAAACCATCAGAAATTTCAATTGAGAACCCTTTTTCTTTCTCTTTCTTTCTTTATAGTACGTCACAGTATCTCTGTGTTTCTTATTTTTATTGTCTACCTTACATTCTGAATATTTAGAATATGTCTTTCCAGAATCAGTTCTGGCTGAATGTTTAGCAGTTTGGGTTCCATCTGAGGGAGGTGGTACATCTGACTGATGAGGAGTTAAGTTGACATCTCAGTGAGTCACTAAATGTCTCCTTTAGTCTGATGGTTCAATAACCAGCTAACTACCATCATCTGAAGGTTCAGGAATCGATGGACTGAAGGTGTGTGAATGGGGACAGCTGGAAAGACTTGGATGTAGTTGACTTGGAAACCTGCATCGGAGTTTACAAATCAGAAGTTGAAGCAACAGCAGGCTGTTGAAATGCTGAGACTGGAAGGTTTTCCATCCACCAAGTCTCTGAAGACATCCCAGGTTTGGTTCCATGTCAAATGCTTTGATAAACAAACATGTTTATGAGAGGAAAGGAGGTCTCCACCATCAGTCCTTATGATCTATCCTGTGAGAGTCATGAATGTGCTCCTTAAATTAGAAAAGATCTGGATGAAAGATGTTCAAGATACACTGACTCTAAAACTGAAAGTCTGACCTGATGGTGGTGCTACAGGAACGGTCTGATCATCACCAGAACCAACAGGCTTCATACTCTGGTGGACATTAATGTTGTCAGTAAATCTGAGAAGATTTGGATGAAAACTTTAATGAATTGAACAGTTTGGCCTGATGGTGGCACTAGAGGACAGGTCAGGTTTCATTGTCAGGAGTTATTTATGTCTTCAACAGATGAACAAAGTGCCTGACACAATAACGTGGTCAACAGGTTTATCTAAATCATCTTCTGGAGACAAGATAACAGATGGGCTAACTCCTCAGTAGTTTGTTGAGGGACTTTATTTCCTGGTTTGGCTTCATGTGAAAATGTTGGAGCCAGATTCTGTTTTCTGATGACACAGCTGCAGGTAATCAGTTCATATCTGAAGGATATTTTTAGCTTTACACTTTATAATTCTGGCAGTAAAGTGATAAGAAGTCTGATCACCTGATGCACTTGAAGGCTGCGTCACACCTGCAGTGATTCTGTTAGCTACCTGACCAACTGCGGATAAAGAGCCAACAGAGAAATATCACAGTTAGAATGTTCAATTCAGGTCAGTATTCATAATTACTCATCATTTTGTTCATAAAGTTCAGGAGAAAAGGATTTAATTTGACTTAAACATGTTTACTAAATGAATTTAATGGTAACAACAATAAAAACACACATGAACACAGAGCTGAGGTTTGAACACACAGTCCAGGCCAGAAAGGTCAAGAGATAAATACTTCATTACTAAACAACAGATCATACAAACAGAACTGAGCAGATCAAGGAGGGAAACTCAGCAACCAAACTCCAGGTAAAAACTAAGGGATTTAACTAAGAACTAAACAGAACTCTAAACTAACAACAGATAACAACTAACAGAACAAACTACAGGGGCTAAAACTGAGACTGGACAGAACGGCTTCACTCACAACCAAAAATACTAAGAAGTAGGATTCAGGATGGATCAGAGCTTCCTTGGATTGGAAGGTGGTGACACTGGTTCGTAAAGCTCGTAAAGATCTGAATCCTCCTCGGCCATATAGGACAAGGCGTGGTTGAAGGCAGCTTGACTGCGTTCGAAGGCAGCGGATGCAGACTGAATAGCGGTCATAATCTGGACAGTGGAGGCAGCGAGGGCTTTGGTTTGACAAGGACTGAGCGGGGATCTGAGCTCTTCGTGGCTGATCAGGGTACATGACGACAACCGCGGAAGGTATACCGACGACGACGACCACACCGCACTGACAGATCTGGTGAGCTTGGAACTGAGGAGTGGTGGGAAGTTACACGGCAGTGGTGACTCCTCCCTGACATCGGGGAAGAGGTCCAAGTCCTCTTCAGATGATGAGGAGGCTGCAGACAGCACAGAGCAGCAGGACTGCAGGCAGAGAAAACAAGAATCAGTATAAGGTTTGACACGAGCAACAAGTTTTCAAGGGACCTGAGCCTCTACCAGCAGGAGCTGAGTATACTTTTTTGACTCTTCGTCTGTCTTTCTGTCTTTCTGTCTCCAGTTCTGTCCAATGAGACTCGTCCGTCCACTTTAGGAACCTTCTGTCCTCCTAACATGAGCCTTGATGTTCTCTCACTTGTTGGCCCCGAGCCTCCGTCTCCGATGCTCACCTCCGTTACCCCAGTAACGCCGGACACCTCCACCTGCCCCGCCTCCATCAGCTCCGCCCCCCTCATGGACCTGGAGCGGCCCGAGGACGGAGCCTCGCTGTCGGGTTCAGAGCCCAGCAGAGGCAGCCCCTCTGGGGGAGGAACCGAGGAGGGAAGAGACGCCTCCAGGAGGTAACACAAAAAAAACCCACGATGGTTAGACACACAACAACAACACAACAAACACCACGATGGTTAGACACACAACAACAGCACAAGAACACAACAACAACCACGATGGTGATACACACAGCAACAGCACAACAAACAATATAAGGGTTAGATACACAACAACAGCACAAGAACACAACAAACACCACGATGGTTAGACACACAACAACAACACAACAACCACCACGATGGTTAGACACACAACAACAGCACAAGAACACAACAACAACCACGATGGTGAGACACAACAACAACACAACAAACACCATGATGGTTAGACACACAACAACAACACAACAAACACCACGATGGTTAGACACACAACAACAGCACAACAAACAATATAAGGGTTAGACACACAACAACAGCACAAGAACACAACAAACACCACGATGGTTAGACACACAACAACAACACAACAACCACCATGATGGTTAGACACACAACAACACAAGAAACACCACGATGGTTAGACACACAACAGCACAAGAACACAACAAACACCACAAGGGTTAGACACACAACAACAACAACACAACAAACACCACGATGATTAGACACACAACAACAACACAACAAACACCACGATGGTTAGACACACAACAACAACACAACAAACACCACGATGGTTAGACACACAACAACAACACAACAAACACCACGATGGTTAGACACACAACAACAACACAAGAAACACCACGATGGTTAGACACACAACAGCACAAGAACACAACAAACACCACAAGGGTTAGACACACAACAACAACAACACAACAAACACCACGATGGTTAGACACACAACAACAACACAACAAACACCACGATGGTTAGACACACAACAACAACACAACAAACACCACGATGGTTAGACACACAACAACAACACAACAAACACCACGATGGTTAGACACACAACAACAAAACAACAACTTTAACACTAGGGTTAGTGTGACCGTTAAAACACAACCAGTTCTAGGGTTACTTGACCGAACCCTAGAACTGTTACCTGAATTTAATTTCCACTGAGATCCATAAAATCATCTACAGCAGAAATATTCCAGGCAGTAGAAGCTCAGAGAGTCTGTAGACTTGAAGGTCTGAGAATGTTTTCAGGAGGTTTCTCAGTCTGATTCTCCATGTTCATGTTTCCTGGTTTAATCTACATGGTCTGACGATCTCCATCTTCTTCCAGGATGAAGAAACCTCCTCCTCTCCACACCGGAGCCGACTGGAAGGTAGTCCTTCACCTGCCGGAGATCGAGAAGTGGCTGAAGGCCACCAGCGATAGAGTCACTCAGCTTTCTCACTCTGTGGGACAAGATGGAGACAACCGACACGTGGACGTCCATCTGGTGCAGCTGAAGGTAAACATGGGGCTTCTTCATGGAGGTTCTTCATGGAGCTTCTTCCTGGAGGTTCTTCATGGAGCTTCTTCCTGGAGGTTCTTCATGGAGCTTCTTCATGTAGATTCTTCATGGAGGTTCTTCATGGAGCTTCTTCATGCAGATTCTTCATGGAGCTTCTTCATGGAGCTTCTTCCTGGTTCTGATCCAAACATCTCTGAGTCTGAAGGTTTTTGAACCTTCTAAGCAGTGATTGGCTGCTGCGTTGCTGATTCATGAAACTTGTGATGAGCTCAGTAGAGAAGGTGTGATTTAGAGGAGGACGTCTGTTCCTGATTGGTTCTGGTCTGGCTGCTCATTAACATAATTAGTGGTTACTTTAAACACACTGATCCTGGAACACTTTGACTGTGGAACCAGTTTTAATCTGATTTCTGCAGGCATGATTCTGATCCGTTGGTACGTCTTTTAGATGTTTAATCAGCAGAAAAATACTCAGAAGGAGACCAGTGAAGAAACCTGAAACCTGACAAAGAAACCTGAAACCCGACAAAGAAACCTGAAACATGAGTACAGGAACCTGACCAATTTCCAGATTTGGATTTTTTAAAATCTTCCAGCAGCTAAAAAACTCAGATGAGCTGACGTTTGTCCTGATTTGGTTTCTGAAGAACTAAAATGTTCTGAAGTGAAGCGTGAAGGAAAGTTTCCATGTTTGTTCCAGCAGCTCCAGTGTTTGTCTTCAGGAGTCCAGAGGCAGCAGCACAGTTTATACATGCAGTGATGCAGACATGCAGACATGCAGTGATGCAGACATGCAGACATGCAGTGATGCAGACATGCAGTGATGCAGCGATGCAGTGATGCAGACATGCAGTGATGCAGACATGCAGTGATGCAGACATGCAGACATGCAGTGATGCAGACATGCAGCGATGCAGACATGCAGCAATGCAGTGATGCAGCGATGCAGACATGCAGCGATGTAGACATGCAGACCTGCAGCGATGCAGACATGCAGCGATGTAGAAGGCAGCGATGCAGTGATGCAGACATGCAGTGATGCAGACATGGAGCGATGCAGCGATGCAGACATGCAGCGATGCAGACATGGAGCGATGCAGCGATGCAGACATGCAGCAATGCAGTGATGCAGCGATGCAGACATGCAGCGATGTAGACATGCAGACCTGCAGCGATGCAGACATGCAGCGATGCAGAAGGCAGCGATGCAGCGATGCAGACATGCAGCGATGCAGACATACAGTGATGCAGTGATGCAGACATGCAGCGATGCAGACATACAGCTCAGCCTTGTGAACAGCTGATCCCCTGCTGTGACCTCGGGTGAGTTTCCCATGATGCTCTGCTGTTACATAACGAGGTCGCAGCTGATTTCTTTATATAACTGCACCTTCCAGACATCAACTCTCAGCTTTATTTATTTATCAGGAGGAAAAAGAAAGTTTCAGTCTGACGGTTTTCTGTCCATGAAGACCTGAACAGAGACTCTGAAGAACAAACAGTTTTACTGAAGATCTCATTTATCAGGAACCTGGAGAAGAAGAGTTTGGACTGAAGCTGGAACACCTGAAGAAACTGAAGAAGTTCTGCTGAGCTCCATCACTTTAATCAATCAGCAGAAACTTTCCTGGAACTCCATCCATCCATCCATCCATCCACCCACCCATCCATCATCCATCCATCCATCCATCCATCCACCCATCCATCATCCATCATCCATCCATCCATCCATCCATCCAGCATCCATCCATCCACCTATCCACCATCCATCCATCCAGCATCCATCCATCCATCCATCCACCCAACCATCCATCCATCCATCCATCCAGCATCCATCCATCCATCCATCCAGCATCCATCCATCCACCCATCCACCATCCATCCATCCATCCATCCATCCAGCATCCATCCATCCACCCATCCACCATCCATCCATATGTTTAGCTGCAGTGACTCAGAGTTTCCGTCAGGATGCTGGTGTGTTTACACAGAGGTGGAAAAAAGTTTTCAGAGACCCTCAAAATTTTACACAATCTCAAATATTATCATGAAATATTTGTGTAAGCATCTTTTTAGTGTTTCTAGAGGTGTGGCTGCATTAGACACACACAAACACAAATGATATTTTATTGTTTATTGTTGTTTTCAAGAAAAACTAATAAACTAAATTCTTGACAGTTTCAATCTGTCACTTCTCAACATTGTTGGTATCAAAGTCACCAAATAGCAGAGAATGTGTTCAGAACTGAACAGTGAATAAACTAAATAAATAAACCATCACATCATCAAATTAATATTTAGTGGTCCTATTAGCAGCAGTAGAGCTCTGATCCTGGATGGATGTTCTCCACCAATCTGGTCCCATTCTTCTTGAATTACTGCTTTAATTCTTCTAAATTCTTTGGTTTACTTTGAAGCAGACCTTCTGATGATCCACCACAGATCTTCAGTCATGTCCAGGATTGAGCTGGCCCCTTCTAAGACCTGGGTACTGAGCTCCTGTCTGTCCAGTTTTTGGGGCTAACCTTGTTAGGGAATTCTGCGATGTCAAAAGAGGAATCAGGAGGCAAACTCAGGGACACTCTGGAGACTCAGATGGCTTATGTTGAGAATAAGGTTTACTGAATTCAGGAGAAATGATACAGCGAGTAACACAGTGACGTGAGCACTGGCAGCATCAGTTCTGAGGAGTCTCTCTGGTCTTGGGCATATATACTGTTTGGAAGGCGTGCCATGTTGATGTTACATTCTAAATGTGGAGGCAGGACTGTTAGTTCAGGATCCATCTGAACAGGAACACAGCAATATAACCTTGTTGTTCTGACATCGTCAGCCAGATAGTTGTCTTTTATCCTTATGTTATGTTTACCAAGCGTCTGTCTGTCTCAGGGTCATATTAGGGGACAGAGAGAGCATACGCAAGTTTGTATCCTCTATCTAGGAGAACCATGAGTCAAGGGTGACCATTTGGGATGACTCAGCATTTAGGCTGTCATAAACTAGAACCACCTCAGTCATGAGAAAGTGAGTAATTTTTCCTTCACAAACCTCTGTCTCTGATTGGTCAGGTTGTTCTGGACAGCCTTGTAGGACCTTCAGCCATGATCAAAAGTCTGGTTTGACCACTGCTGCTGAAGGTCCTGTCATGTCTTCTGTGGTTTTCCTGTGGATCAGGATGAGGTCATTTCTTGCTGTAGAAACTCTTGGACGTCCAGATGTTGGTTGGTCTGTATTTCTGCTGGAGGACTGCATCTGCACTTCCTGGATATCTGGAGGCAGCTTAGACCCTTCCTGGATGAGAATCTGGATCTCCAGCCGTATTTCCTTCTTTAGGTTCCTTGTTTTTGAACATTTCTGTCTCTGAAGAACTTTCTATTGTGCTGGTTTTAAACATAAACACGAAGCAACAAAAACTGTGTCTTTAATAAGAACCTTCATTAGTGGATCACTGGAACCAGAAGGACCCGAAACTCAACATCTATCATTTGTATGGAACCAATCAGTTTTAGGTTTTAATGTCTTTTTAGGAAGTGTTTAGTATTCTGGCTGTGATAAAATAAACTACACTGAAGACCTCAGAGTGATTCTTAGTGCAGTTTTTCATAAATACATGGGATGTCTGAAAACTGCTGCATCTAAATTTTAATTTCTCATCAAATTCTACTTTTTAAAACCTTGATGTTGTAAAAAGTTTAGTTTGTGTGTTTCAGTTGAATCACTAGAGGTCAGTAAAGATTCAGGAGCTTCAGTTTATCTGTAGACAGAAGAAGAAATGCAGAATTTGAAGAATTATGAGAAAATCTGAGGAATGAAGAGAGAATTAAACAGTAAAAATTCATGTAAAACTGTAAAAGTACTAATACACACTGTAAAAGTACTGGAGTACCAGTAAAAGTCCTGCATTGAAAATGCTCCTGAAGTAAAGTATTATCATGAAAATCAGTTAAAACATTAAAAATACTTCAGGCAGTACTTTAAATATTTCTCCTGCTGTACAGTTAAAGTATTATTATCATTATTAGAGGATATTTTCTGGTGTTTTCATGTAAAATCAGGATTTTAAATCGATTTATTTTTCTTTTAAACTTGAGAAAATGAATCTAGAAGCTGCCAGCTATGATTTAAAGGAGCAGAATAACTGAGACTGGATTATCTTTATTTTTTATAGATTATGTAAAGGTACTACAGCTGTAAACCGTTTTTAAATTATATAAAGGGACTATGGCTGTAAATTATTTTTTAATTTATATAAAGGAACTAGAGCTGTAAATTATTTTTATAGATTATATAAAGGAACTACAGCTGTAGATAAATACAGTAAAGAGTCAAATATTACTGCAGTAAAAATAAACGATGGAAGCAGCTTGATTCTCTGGCCGATGCCGCCATCTAGTGGTTCACTTCCTGTATTACAGCAAAGAGAAACCAACAGTGGAGGTTCAGGATCTGGTTGTGGTTCTCTATTTGTGGTGGTTTTGTGTCTTTTTGTGGTTTTGTGTGTCTCTGTAGCTGGTTGTAGTTGATTTGTAGTTTCCTTGTGATTGATTTGTGTTTCTCTTGTTTTTAAATCATAAAACAGAAATATTGAGGTATAAGTACTAGAGGACAGGACTGAACGGCAGCACTCTGGTTTCCCTCCACTGAGGTCAGCAGGTTAAACTTTGGCCACTAAGAGTTAAAAGAGTCCCACTGATGATTTATTTCTATTATTATTATTTCATTTCATAAACTGGATAAATGTCCAGACTGATCCTAGAACAGCTGTTGGTGAACGTGGACAGAACCGGGTTCTAGTCTTCATGCTAAGCTAGGCTAACCTGCTGACTGACTGAGGTTCTGGTTCTGGTCCAGATGCTGGTTCTGGTCCAGATGTTGGTTCTGGTGAGTTTATTTCAGACGTGGAGTCACCCTCATCATGTCCAGAGTCCAGCTCAGTCCCACGCTGCCACCTCACAGTCAGGTGTTGCTGTGTTGTTGTGTTGTCTGTTTGTGTAGGCGTGTTGTTGTGGTGTCATCTTATTGTTTTATGGTGTTGTCATGTTTTTTGCTATGTTGCTGTTTTATTGTGTTGTTGTCTGTTTGTGTAGTTGTGTTGTGCTGCAGGACGTGACGGTAGTGGCCATGTTTAATGTATGCGGTGTGCGGTGATGCCTCTGTGACCTCATCCTGTCTTCTGTGACCTCATCGTGTCGTCACTGCGCTTTTCTTTGTTTCTGTCTTTTAGTGTCACATTTGTGATGCGTCTCTTTGCTGCCGACCTTCACACAGTAACACACACACAGCTGTGTGTGTGTTACTGTGTGTGTTTTAGAGCAGTGGTTCTCAACTGGTCTGGGCCTGGGACTCACCATAAAACTGAAATGACAAGTCGTGACCCAAACAATATTTCTCCAAAAATCAACAATTTATTGATTGAGCGTTCGAAGACAAAACTTTTAAACCTGAACTCAAGTACTTCACAACAACTCAAAATCAAGCAGCAATACTAATTCAAGTACTGAGGACTTTGAAACAAGTAGAACAATAGCCTCAAGTAGTTCTCAGGATATATAAAAGTGCATTTTTTTTTCTACAAAAAAAGTGCAATTCAACAAAACCAGTAGCTTCTCATAATACTGCACAAGTCTGCAACATTGCTGTTGTAGCTGGAGAAACTATGTATAGAAATATGTGCAAAAGAGTCCAAAACATGAAAACTGATGAAGTGCATTCAACAAATTATTAAAGTGAAGAAATGCTTAATGTTCTGATCAATCTCAAAATGTAAACACAATAAAACATTTTTCAAAGGGCTTAACTATATTCGAAAGCCAATATTTGGGGAAAAAATAGTGTGCAATATTGAAAGAAAAGTGTGTTTTTAAGCATTTACAAATAAACAAAAGTCACAAGTCACAATAAAAGTACTGCAGAACTACATGAAGTTCTAATGGCTTAGCTGAGGATGCTTTTTGGCCTTTACAAGAGTCTCAAAATCTGGCTGTATGCATGATAAAGCAACTCTGAGGTCATGCTCAATGTTCAGTTTATTTCGGTATTTTGTTTTCAGCTGAACAAGAGCTGAGAAGCCACATTCACAGAGGTATGTGGTGCTGAATGGTAGGAGGATTTTTACAGCTCGACTAGCAATGGAGGGATACTCTCTCATCACATCGTTGCACCAGAACTGGGAAAGGCTTACCTCTGTGAATTTCTTTCTGAGAGTGCGGTCACATGATAGCTCCACCAGCTGACATTCATCGCTGCTAGGCAACGTGATGCTTTCCATGTTTATTCCAAACGGGTCGCGCACCCAGTCGTCCTCGGGTTGTTTATCGGGAAAGTAGTCGCTAAACCGCTCGAAAAGTTTATTCAGATGCGTGCTTTTGGACTCCTTTGTCTTCGATGTAGGAAAATCCATATTTAATGTACTCGCTGTCGTACTTGCGTTTAGCCATGCTGCTGTTGCTATGAAAACATGCAGTTTCTTCTACAGTAATACGAGTGTCCTCACCGGTCGCTGCTGACACGACGACCCCCCTGCGGGTGCGGAGGGGAACTACAATGACTCGCCACTAAATTGGATTATCTTTATTTTTCTCTCGTTTTAGAAAAACGCTCGCGACCCACCAAAAACGGCCCCGCGACCCACTTTTGGGTCGCGACCCACCAGTTGAGAAACACTGTTTTAGAGTGTGTTGGTGTAACAGCCTCTCAGACATTCTTAGCATGAGGCTGCAGGCGTGTGGAACAGCTGCATGGACACACACACACACACACACACACACACACACACGCACACGCACACACTGCTCCTGCAGTGCATTCTGGGAGCAGCGTGTTTAAACTGTTGTTCTTCTAAAAGCTCGTTGGTTGGTTTAAATCCCAGGAAGCATCGTCCAATCAGGTGGTATGGGGGTGGGGCCTGTTGGAGAGCAGCTGTCAGTCATCCAGCAGCTAGCTGGTCGATCCATCAGACCTTCAGCTACATGAGGAGAGTCCGTTTATGGTGTAGATTTGGTTTATTGTGGATGCTGAACATAAAAACGTCTTTTCGAGGCCTTGCAGGTTTTTTAGGAATCATTTATTCAGATTTAATCTTCATGTTGCGATTCTTTTCAGTCTTCATCAGTTTTCACGTCTCATTAAAAGCTTCTGACTGTAGATTCTTATATTTCCTTTCCTTCCTGTTTATTACCAGAATAACGCTCATCTTAGTTTAGTTTAGTTCATGTAAGAGATTCAAACTTTGTCCTAAAGTGACTCCAAACTCGTTCACAACAACTCAGAAATGATCCACAGTTACAGATATTGAGACTAAAGTTTGTCTAAAAGTGAACCAAGTTTTGTCTGAAAAAGGAAGAATTTTCTCCAAATGATTTAATAGATTATCCAAAATGACAAAAAGAATTATGAGAATCAGAACGACCTGAAATCTCCCAGAATGACTCACAAACAATAAAAGACAGAAGAAGTGACTGTAAACTGTTCAAACATATCCAAAACCATAAAAATCAGTCATAAGGACTTCAGATATGTCTAAACTAAACCGTTCTGAATGAGGACAAACTCGAGTTTCTGGAACCAACACATCTTCATTTGGTTCTTTAGATTCGGTTTCCTCTAAATGTTGGACCGTTTGTTCTAAAATAAATCATCTTTAGTTGGTTCTTTATTCTCTGTGCTGCTGGAGGTTCTGTTTCCTGTTTGTTCTGAAGGAACATCAGCTCCATTCTTCTTCCAGTCGTTGATCCTTCAGATGGTTTTGAGTTACAGACTCAACGCTGCTCCAGCTGTCTGATGTTCTGATCTTCTGATATTCTAATATTCCTATCTTCTGATACACTATATTGCCAAAAGTATTCGCTCACCTGCCTTGACTCGCATATGAACATAAGTGACATCCCGTTCCTAATCCATAGGGTTCAATATGACGTGGGTCCACCCTTTGCAGCTAGAACAGCTTCAACTCTTCTGGGAAGGCAGTCCACAAGGTTTAGGAGTGTGTTTATGGGAATTTTTGACCATTCTTCCAGAAGCACATTTGTGAGGTCACACACTGATGTTGGACCAGAAGGTCTGGCTCTCAGTCTCTGCTCTAATTCATCCCAAAGGTGTTCTATGGGGTTGAGGTCAGGACTCTGTGCAGGTCAGTCAAGTTCATCCACACCAGACTCTGTCATCCATGTCTTTATGGACCTTGCTTTGTGCACTGGTGCACAGTCATGTTGGAAGAGGAAGGACCAGCTCCAAACTGTTCCCACAAAGTTGGGAGCATGGAATTGTCCAAAATGTCTTGGTATGCTGAAGCATTCAGAGTTCCTTTCACTGGAACTAAGGGTCCAAGCCCAGCTCCTGAAAAACAAGCCCACACCATAATCCCCCCTCCACAAAACTTTACACTTGGCACAATGCAGTCCCACAAGTATGGTTCTCCTGGCAACCACCAAACCCAGACTGGTCCATCAGATTGCCAGATGGAGAAGCGTGATTGGTCACTCCAGAGAAGGCGTATCCACTGCTCTAGAGTCCAGTGGTGGCTGCTTTACACCACTGCATCCCACGCTTTGCATTGCACTTGGTGATGTATGGCTTGGATGCAGCTGCTCGGCCATGGAAACCCATTCCATGAAGCTCTGCTGAAGCACTGTTCTGGAGCTAATCTGAAGGCCACATGAAGTTTGAAGGTCTGTAGTGATTGACTCTGCAGAAAGTTGGCCACCTCTTGGCACTATGCTCCTCAGCATCCATCAGTTTACGTGTCCTACCACTTGGTGGCAGAGTTGCTGTCGTTCCTACACACTTCCACTGTCTTATAATACAGCTGACAGTTGACTGTGGAATATTTAGGAGCCAGGAAATGTCACGACTGGATTTGTTGCACAGGTGGCATCCTATCACAGTTCCACGCTGGAATTCACTGAGCTCCTGAGAGCGAGCCATTCTTTCACAAATGTTTGTAAAAGCAGTCTGCAGTCTGCATGTAGCTATGGAAGTGATTGGAACACCTGATTCTGATTATTTGGATGGGTGAGCCAATACTTTTGGTAATATAGCGTATTTCTGTCTGCTGACGTCAGGCTGGAATCTGGATCTGACCTCAGATGTTCATGGACAGAAGAATCACTGCTTCTATGAGTTCAGTCTTTAAAGCTGAATCTCAGTAAACTGAAGAGTTTCGATCTGTTCCTTTATCCTCTGACTGTTGGGTTTCTTCTCTGTGGTTCATTTTAAATTTCTGCAGCTCAGAGGAACCAGAACATCATGAAGAAGGAGAGAAACTCAGAGATGTCTACTGGCAGTAGAATGATAGAAAATATGTTTAAAGTAACTCAAACTTTGCTTAAAATGTCAAAATATTGAGCAAAATGTCTCAAAACTTTCTCTAAAATCACTCACCATTTGTTTAAAATCATAAAAATGTGTCTTAATGAGGTGAAAGTTTTTTAAAATGACAGAAATTCATCCAGAAATGAAGCGACTAAAGTGACTTTTTCCTGAAATTACTGTGTTCACTTATAGGACAAGAAATTGACTTAAATGACTCAAAATCAGTTTAAAATAGAAAGATTTGTCTAAAATCTATTTAAAATGACATCATTCACAGAATTACTTTTGGATGAATCATCAAATTCATCAAAAATGACTAAAAAACAGTTTAAAATGAACAGATGGGTTCAAAATGACTAAAAATGATCATTTAATGTAGTTTAATCAGAAACCAGCAGAACTCTGCTGCTGCTTTAGAGTCTGTGTCACTAAACTCCTCCATGGTTCATTCAGGTGTGCAGCAGGTAGATGAACTCACCTGGGGACTAACATGGACTTACTGATGCATTTAAGTCTAATATTCCAATATTTAAGTCTTGAAGACAAAACCACAACGTGAGTTTTTATTATTATTATTACATCAGCACAGTTCATCAATAATATTAAAATAAAATCAATAAACCTGAGATAATCTGCTGGCAGGCTTTTATTGTGAAAGAGACTCTGAGGTTTCTCAGGACAGGAAGTTAAACTGCCAACAGCTGTTGTAGTGTGTGTGTGTGTGTTAGTGTGTGTTAGTGTGTGTGTGTTGTAGTGTGTGTGTGTTACTGTGTTAGTGTGTTCTGTAGTGTGTGTTACTGTGTGTGTCTTGTAGTGTGTTTTTGTGTTTGTGTTGTAGTGTGTGTGTGTGTGTGTGTGTGTGTTGAGTCTAAAATAACCTCCAGCTGTTGTCTCCTCCTCCAGAGAAGCAGGTCAAACTGTTGCTTTGTGGATCAGCAGCACATGGAAGCAGCTTTCTGATTCCAACCTGAAGAGAAACTTTATTTTAAAACTATATTCTACTTCCTGTTTGGATGTTAAAATGCTGATCTGAGAGCAGCCTGAGGCAAGGTAAGGAGATAATTATTCAATCAGTGACGTCAGGTGAAGAATCTAGAAGTTTGTGGATCTCTGAGGAGGTTTTTATGGAGGAAACAGAAAACCAGAACTTTGGAGGAACAGTCGAGGAACGTTGGATTAACATTGGAGGAACATTAGAGGAACGTTGAAATTTGTGGTGATTTAGCGTCTTTTTGTGGTGGTTTAGCTTCTTTTTGTGGTGATTTAGTTTCTTTTTGTGGTGATTTAGTTTCTTTTTGTGGTGATTTAGCTTCTTTATGTACTGATTTAGCATCTTTTTGTGGTGATTTAGTGTTTTTGTGATGATTTAGCATCTTTGTGGTGATTTAGCTTCTTTTTGTATTGATTTAGTGTCTCTTTGTGGTGTTTTAGCGTCTTTTTGTGGTGGTTTAGTGTTTTTTGTGGTGGTTTAGTGTTTTTTTGTGATCATTTTGCTTCTATTTGGTTTGAGTTTTTCTGCTGTTTTTGTGGGTCTTTGTGGTTGGTGTTTTTTTGTAGCTCCCTGTATTGTTGTGTTGTGAATAATTTAGTGTTTTTACTGTTTTGTGTTTTTATTTGGTTTTCTATTTGTTGGTCTTCACTTTCCATTTCGGTTAGTCATTTTAAATTGTTCTGATCCTTTTGTCGTTCTAAATGTTAGCTTCATCTCTGTTTGTGGAGAAAAGTCATCTGTTTCAGTCATTTTGGATTTTTTTTTATTGGCTTCTGTCTCTCTCTGATTTGTCTCTTTCTGGTCTTCTTTTGTCTTTGCTGCTGTTTTGTGTCTCTTGGTTTTAGTTTTCAGTAGTTTTGTGTCTCTGCTGTAGTTTCAGTCTTTCATGGTTTCAGTTAGTTTGACTCCCAGTAAAATGTCCAGTAAACATCCAGTAAACGTTCGGTAAACGTCTGGTAAACATCCAGTAAATGTTCAGCAGAACGTCCGGTAAACGTTTGGTAAACGTCCGGTAAAAAGTCTGGTAAACATTCAGTAAAACATCCAGTAAAAGTCAAGTAAATGTTTGATAAACATTCAGTAATACGTCCAGTAAACGTCTAGTAAATGTTTGATAAACATTCAGTAATACGTCCAGTAAACGTCTAGTAAATGTTTGATAAACATTCAGTAATACGTCCAGTAAACGTCTAGTAAATGTTTGATAAACATTCAGTAAAACGTCCAGTAAACGTCTAGTAAATATTTGATAAACTTTCAATAAAACGTCCAGTAAACGTCTAGTAAATGTTTGCTAAACATTCAATAAAACGTCCAGTAAACGTCTAATAAATGTTTGCTGAACATTCAATAAAACGTCCAGTAAATGTCTAGTAAATGTTTGGTAAACATTCAATAAAACGTCTAGTAACTGTTTGGTAAACATTCAGTAAAACGTCCAGTAGAACGTCTGGTAAACATCCGGTAAAATGTCCAGTAAACATCTAGTAACTGTTTGATAAACATTCAGTAAAACATCCAGTAAACGTCTAGTAAATGTTTGATAAACATTCAGTAAAACATCCAGTAAACGTCTAGTAAATGTTTGATAAACATTCAATAAAATGTACAGTAAACGTCTAGTAAATGTTTGGTAAACTTTCAATAAAACGTCCAGTAAACATCTAGTAAATGTTTGATAAACATTCAGTAAAACATCCAGTAAACGTCTAGTAAATGTTTGATAAACATTCAATAAAACGTCCAGTAAACATCTAGTAAATGTTTGATAAACATTCAATAAAACGTACAGTAAACGTCTAGTAAATGTTTGGTAAACTTTCAATAAAACATCCAGTAAACATCTAGTAAATGTTTGATAAACATTCAATAAAACGTACAGTAAACATCTAGTAAATGTTTGGTAAACATTCAATAAAACATCCAGTAGAACGTCTGGTAAACGTCCGGTAAAATGTCCAGTAAACGTCCAGTAAACATCCAGAAAAAACATTCAGTTAAACATCCTGTAAACATTTGGTAAACATCTGGTAGAACGTTCAGCAAACATCTGGTTTCAATAAAATCTGTTGTTCCTTCATTAAACCTGTCAGAAAAGGAGAAGATTGAATCAGTAAAATCCATTTTTTCAGGTGTTTCTCTGTTTTTTTCGTGTTTTTTTCCCTGGAATCAGCCTGGAAGCATGTCTTCCTGCTGCTCTCTGACCTGATGAAACTCTGCAGGACGGAGTTTAAACGTGAGCTTTGTTGACTTTTATTCATCCAGAGTCTAAACTCGGAGTGTTTTGGTGAAGCTTTGAAATTTTACTGTAAAGTCTTTCTTTGAAGCGGCTCATTTGAATATTCCAGGGGGAGAAGCAGCTCCGGTATTTGATCTCCAAGGTAAACCCGGCGCTGGTGGAGGACTTGAAGGTTATTGGATGGAAGGGGAGCGATGAAGCCGAGTTGTCGCGGCCTGTTTGGACGGCGCCGGCCTGAAGCCCTTGATGTCGGCGTGATGAGGCCGAGCAGCGATTGGAGCTGAAGCTGCTCTGGATTGATTTCAGGCAATTAGAAACCCGACTGGATGTTTGGACTCTGTGATCGACAGCTCATGTCTTCAGAGGACGTGACCAGAGTGTGTACAAGTGTGTGTCTGTGTGTGAGTGTGCACGGCACTGAGTGTGTGTTACAACGAGGAAACGTTTTAATCCAGGAACCAACTTGGTCTATGTCAGATTCTGGTTCTGGTTCTCAGTTTGTTCAATGTGTTTATCTCTGAAACAAAAAGAGCAGAACACACTTTAACCTGCTTTAAATCAGACTTCTAGAAGATGAAACCTCTGAATCTTCTCCGTGTATTTTAGGAGTTTTGTGCCTTCAGTCGTGTTTTAAACGGTTTTTATTTCAGCTGAGGACTGAAAACACAGAAAAGTGATTTAATCTTTAGTTCCAGAGCAGAAAAATCAGCTTCAGCTGAAAGATGAAACCAACAAACAGCAGATCAGATTCATTCAGTCTGTTCCTCTTAAATGTGACTTAGTAAAATTATAAATGAGTCTGGAGTCAGTTTGCTTCCTGGAAACTGAAGCAAACATTATTAACTGTTGTAAACAACATCTCCCAGCATGCATTGCTACTTCCGCTTAGACTACGGTGAGTGATAAGGGACAAAGTACTGGTTCACATTGGTAATACAACAACACTTGCATTCATGTAGTATCTGATCAAAATCTCATAACTGTCTTCCAACCCTTGAATTCAATAATACAACAATGGTCACATTGTTGTAGAATAAATTCTGAGTGATGGCCTACTTACTTCATTTGTAAAAACAGTGACTGCTGAAAAGTAATTAAAGCACTTGGAAAATCAGTTTCACATTTTAAGTATGTCTTTATGATAGTAAATATCTACAACTCAATAGGCAGCAATCGTAGTTTGAATGAAAAAACAAAATCTTTAATTAAATAGTTGTGTTCTGTGTTCCACATTTTCATTATATCATTGTATTGTTTCATTTACTGTTTTTATTGAGATATATATTGAACAGAGCTTTTAAGTGTACTGGTCCGGCCCTTAACCACCATCAAAGTTTCTCATGTGGCCCCATATGAAAATTAATTGCCCACCCCTGAACTAGTGGGTCAGTAGAACCAGAAGAACGTAGAGTCCAGCTTCATCTGCTACAGTAGAACCATGATAGAACCATAATAGAACCTTGTTGGTTCCAGCTGGCAGCAGCTCTGACCTACATCCAGGTCTTCAGTGACTCAGGGGTTCAGATTCAGGTCGTCTGTTTAAAGAGTAGCTAATTTTAGATTGTTCTACTTTCTGCAGGGCAAAGAGAACCTGAATACTCTGATCATTATTATTATTATTATCAGTTTAGTTAAAAAGGGACCATGTACAATATTAAACATAGATGTTTCCATTTGATGTATTGCCCAGAGTTAGCTTTCAGCTAATTTCCATCTGCAGTCGCTTGGCAGGTCACAATAAAACATCAAAACATTAAAATGTTACAAAAAAGTACATGACACAGTAAAACAAAACATTATACACACACACACACTTAAAAGCACACACGTACACACACTCACACACAAATACCAATTAAAAGGACATTGCTGGACTAAAATACATGACAGTGAAACAAAACATACACACACACTCTTAAAAGCACACATGTACACAGTCACACACAAATACCAATTAGAAAGACATTAATGGTTGCAGAACTGAGTGTTCTTGAGCAAGTTTTTCAGTTTGCTTTTAAAACTGCTGATAGAAGTACAGTTCTTATTGTCATCAGGTAGGGCGTTCCACTGAGTTGTAGCTTTTACAGAGAAAGCTGACTGTCCAAAGGTGGTGCGTCGAAAAGGTATTGAACAGTCAGTGGTCATCATCATACACATCATACAGAACCACACAGTTCCTCGTTATTCATGAAATAAACCAGTTTTAGATGATTTATCCACAGAGTAGAATACTTCCTGTTGTTTAGTCTGAGGAGGAGCTAAGGTTCTTCATAGATCCAGGATAACGTTCTCTCCACTATTAGACAGGAGGCCATCATGTTCTACTGGTCGGTGGATATAATGAATAATATGATATTTAGCGTACGTTTGCCTGCTGCAGGTTGATGTTTGGTGCTTCTTGGTTCTGTTAATGATGACACCAGAAGCAGATCTTCTCCTGTCAGACTTTCATGGAGAAACTTTTGGACTTTTAAAGCTGAAGCCCTGAAAGTTCAGCTGGTTCTGCTGATAACTGGACATTTATTTAAAATGAGTGGAGTCTGCCATCCTGCATAATTAGTACTTTTACTTTTTTAAAAAATGCATATACGTTACTTTATGCAGTACTTTATACTTCAATACCTCACTTGTTTCAGAGTATTTGTACACTATGACGTTGGTTCTTCTACTTCAGATCTGCTTCTTATTCTGCCATTTGTTCTCATTAAATCTGAGATAATACAGTTGGACTCAGCAGAACCCGAAGTTTCTGATCTTTTAAAGGTAGATTTCTGTTAAATCCTTTTCAGCCTGTTCATGTTCATGTTCTCTGCTGGTATTTCTGTCTGGAGTCCGTCTGTCCGTCTGCTTTTAGCTCAGTAACATCAGACAGTAGGAGTGTTCTAGGGACGTGGATCCCTGACAGACGGACGTTCTTCCATACAAACCTGGAAATGTTCCCACATGAAACTGAGTCACGTTTAAAAGTGGAAATGTGACGTCAGACCACTTCTGCTTTTCCAGCTGCAGCAGATATTCCTGGTCTGATGTGGATGTTATTCTCTGATGTTCAGTCAGATGTGTGATGTTCTTCTCTTGTCTCTGGCTGTAGGACATCTGTGAGGACATCTCAGACCATGTGGAGCAGATCCATGCTCTGCTGGAGACAGAGTTTTCTCTGAAGCTTCTGTCCTACTCGGTCAACATCATCGTAGACATCAGGTGAGTCTCCACGAATCAAACGTACCGAGACTTTCCTCTTCATTCTATTGCAGCTCTGGAAGAACAGATACTATCTTTAATTACAGCGATTCTAACAGCAGAGAAAAGTTCAAACCTCCTCATCCTGGAGATGTTTTCTATCTCCATGGTTCCAGACTTTTCCTCTCTGCTCTCGTCATCATTTGGCTTCTTGTTTTTGTCATTTTGTGTCTCTTTGTAGTCCTTTTAGCTCCTCATCCTGTAGATGTTTATCTCCAAAATGATTTGAAACTTGTCCAAACTGATTTAAGATTTGTCCAAAATTACTCAAACTTTGTCCAAAATGACCATTTTTCAGTCACTCTGGACAAACTTTGCTTCATTTCAGACTATTCTGAGTGTCACAGGTTTTACCAATGCTGGAAATTATTCATCTAAAATTGTCCAAAATGATTTGAAACTTCTCCAAACTACCAAAAAAGTCTCAAAATGTCAAAATTGATTCAAAATCTGTCCAAAATGGGGAAGATCTGTCCACATTTACTCAAAATTTGCTCAAATTTACTCAATCTCTGGTCAAAATACCTTCAACGTGTCAAGGAATCGAAGTTTGGTCAAAATGACAATTTTGAGTCCCACAGATGTTACCAACAGTAGAACTAATGTTGTCTCCTACTGGAGATGTTTTTCTATCTCCATGTTTCCAGACTTTGATCATCTGTAGATTTTCCTCCATGCTGGATGGATCTCCAACAACCTGCTCCTCTGTTCTCTGTTTCTGCTGCATTTATTTTCTGGCTTTTTAGTCTCTCTGAGGAAGCACTGCCTGCAGTTCAACCTGAAACTCTCTTTCTGGGTTTTGTGGGTCCAGAAGGTTCTTGCTAATCGGCTGCTGTTGTGTTTGCTGTTCTTCAGGACGGTGCAGCTGCTTTGGCACCAGCTCAGAGTCTCGGTTCTGGTTCTGAAGGAGCGTCTGCTTCAGGGCCTGCAGGACTCCAACGGAAACTTCACCCGACAGACGGACATCCTGCAGGCCTTCAGCCAGGACCAGCACCAGGTACAGAACCCCTGACATGTAGCATGACGATGTGAGACACGGTGAATACTAAGTTCACATTGGTTCTTCTGCAGACCCGGCTGGACGCCCTGACGGAGGTGGACGACTGCGGTCAGCTGACCATCCGCTGCAGTCAGGACTACTTCTCTCTGGACTGTGGAATCACCGCATTCGAGCTCAGCGACTACAGTCCCAGCGACGAGCCCGGCACCCCCGGAACCCAGCCCAGGACCCGGGACGAACCCGGAACCCAGCCCAGGACCCGGGACGAACCCGGAACCCAGCCCAGGACCCGGGACGCCCCACAGGACCTGAACCAGGACCTGAACCAGGAGCCAGGAGTAGAGGAGAGTGGGTCCCACCTGTCCAACCGCCACCACAGCTTACCTGACCTCTCCACAGGCGACGGCTCAGCCAACCAGAACCATCGGGTTTTACCCATGATGCAATGCAGCAGCCTCAGTGACAGCGTGAAGTGCCCCCTGCAGGCCGCCAGCCTCAGCACCGAGCCGTCGCTTCCAAAGAGAGCCGCCCTGCTGCTGGACTCCAGGGGAGTATCAGGAGAAGTCAGTCCGGTCTCAGGACTCCAGTTCCAGGCCGAGCTGAGCCGCAGCACCCCCTCCCTCATGGATCCTCCGGACCGGTCCAAGTTCTGGCTGGAACTGGACTCGGTTTATCCAGAACACGTCTCTCAGTCCTACGAGAGTCTGCAGGTTTGTCCTCCTTGTGTTTATTCTCTATACAGTCTTTAAAATGTTTAAATCTGAGTAAATCTTAAACTAGATGGAATGAAGTTTTAAAACTTCTGCAGCTTGAATCTACTGAAGATAAGTCATTTTAACAACAGAACCAGTTCATAGAAACTAAACCGGATTTTATCCTGAAGCCAGACGCTGACGTTGGGGTTTTAGATCTTTATTTAGTTTGACTGTTTCTGGAGCAACCTTTGATGAAGACGAACAAATAAAAACTCTGAGGAAAGTCCTGTAGAATAACTCTGAGTGATGACAGAAGTGTTGATTCTCTGGGAGGGTTCAGTGTTTGTGTTCTGAGGAACGTTGAGGAGAACATTAAACTGATTCCTGCATATGCTTTATGGTATCAGAGCATTAAAAGCTGCTGCAGAGGAAACATCTGGGCATCTGAACCTGGTTTGAGCTGAGGGCTGGAGGACGATTCAAAGACTGTCAGGTGTCGACCACAGAACCTCACCTGAAGGTCTTCATGTTTGTTCAAAAGCATCATTTAATGTAAAATCAATCAAAACTGAACAAAGTCCCTCCTCAGAACATCTGGTTCTTCATCTCCAGTAACTTTATCAATGATCAGAGTTCTACCTTCATACTGGGAATATTTCCAGAGTTCCAGGTCCTTGAAGTCCATAGAGGAGGATGTCCCCTGGAGAAAGTTCTAGAGTAGACCTACCAACAACTGGAGAAAGTTCTAGAGTAGACCTACTGACAAGTGTCCAGTTGTCAGTTGGTCTACTCTAGAACTTTCTCCAGTTGTTGGTAGGTCTACTCTAGAACTTGCTCCAGTTGTCAGTAGGTCTACTCTAGAACTTTCTCCAATTGTTGGTAGGTCTACTCTAGAACTTTCTCCAGTTGCTGGTAGATCCACTCTAGAACTTTCTCCAGTTGTTGGTAGGTCTACTCTAGAACTTTCTCCAGTTGTCGGTGGGTCTACTCTAGAACTTTCTCCAGGGGACGTTCTCCTTTCCTGCTTCCAGTCTTTAAGTTTAGTCTCATTTAGAACATTCCAGGTCCTTGAAGTCCATAGAGGTGGGTCCAGATTTATCACTTTTTAATGGACGTTTTCCATCATTTCTGAGCCTCAGAACTTCATCAGTCCAGCAGATAGAACCATAACATTTAGAAGGAAAAACACATCTGAGTTCTGGGAAAGACTGACACCAGATCAGTTTAAATCCATCCAGGTGAGAAACAATTCTCCATAATTACAGAAAATGAGTTCAGAATGACATGAAATTTGTCTTAAATGACTCTAAGAGTCATTTTAAAAAATTATCCCAAAGATTCGAAAATGATCCATAATGACCAGAAAAGACCCAAGTTGACATAAAACTTGTTGAAAATGACCAGAAAATGGTCCAAAATGAGTCAGAATTCACTCAAAATGACTCACAAATGATCCAGAATTACAGGAAATTTGCTGAAAATGAATTTCAAATTGTCCTAATTTGCTTGAAAAATATCCAATTTCTGAGTCAACATGAAATTATAGAATAAAATGGTTCTGATCAGAAACCAGATTCGGTGTTCAGACTGAGACTCCTGGATGATTTAAACTGATCTGGAGTCAGTTTCTACCAGAACTCAGATGTGGTTTTCCTCCTAAATGTCACGGTTCTGTCTGCTGGACTGATGAAGTTCTGATGAAGATCTGAGTTCTGTTTCTTCATCTGCTCCTTCTGACCACTAATCAGTAGCTTCAGATTGTCTCCTTTAACCCAAGCTTCATCTCTAAACAGGTCATGAACGGCTGTAACCTCAGGATACACCGTGTGAGCTGCAGACACCCAGAGGGGAGCGTCCAGAGGCTGCAGCCTGGCCAGAGGAGCTCATCTGGGGCCGGACCGACCGCCGGCGCCCCCCCGCCTCTCCAGGACCCGAAGCCTGAGGAGGGAAAACCAAAGGAAATGGAGAGCAGGAGGAAGGAGACACGTTCTCCCAGCGAGGACTCCGACTCTTCGGCCTCCCCCGTCAGGGAGCAGCCCCCCTCAGACCTGGAGGCGTCTGGGGAGGACTCGGACCCCCGACCACCCCCCAAGACGGAGGTCTGGATCCTGAAGCGCCACAAGGTGAAACACTAGTTCTGTTCAGGAGTTTGGAGAGTTCAGATTGTTGGAACGTTTCATTCCATACCTGTATCATCATCATCACGTCTTCATCTTTAACATCCACACCGTTATTCTGATTCCAACACGACTAAACATGAAGAATGACCCAATGAGACAGTTAGAGTCAGGAAATAATTCACTACGGAGAAACTCTGAGGGTCAAAGTTAAACTGAGTCATGTTCATTTAAATAAAGTGATTATTATTGAATAGAATTAAAACCAACCTGGATGCAGAGACTGAAGGTGTTAGTTCAGCAGCAGAGATGAAACCATGTGATTCCACGTTTATTCTCAACAACAACAATAATGATGATAATAATAATAATAATAATAATAATAATAATAACAATCTGGGTTTTTAAAGCACTTTCCAAAATCCAAGTCAGAAAATTTTTAACAAGAACCTTAAAATAACACCAGATAAAATGAATAGAAAGGTAGGAAGGTCCACCGATCTTCAACAGATAATAATAATAATAATAATAATAATAATAATAATAATAATAATAATAATAATAATAATAATAATAATAATAATAATAATAATAATAATATATCAGAGGGACTAAACCAACACTTTACTGCAGACTACCCTCTGGTACTCACTGAAGGCAGTAATGGAATGTTTTTAGGTATTTTTGGTAGTTTTACTGCAATAATGGAGTATTTTTAGGTATTTGTTGGTAGTTTTACTGCAGTAATGGAGTATTTTTAGGTATTTGTTGGTAGTTGTACTGCAGTAATGGAGTATTTTTAGGTATTTTTGGTAGTTTTACTGCAGTAATGCAGTATTTTTAGGTATTTTTGGTAGTTTTACTGCAGTAATGGAGTGTTTACGTGTTTTTGTGAGTTTTACTGCAGTAATGCAGTATTTTTAGGTATTTTTGGTAGTTATACTGCAGTAATGCAGTATTTTTAGGTATTTTTGGTAGTTTTACTGCAGTAATGGAGTGTTTACGTGTTTTTGTGAGTTTTACTGCAGTAATGCAGTATTTTTAGGTATTTTTGGTAGTTTTACTGCAGTAATGCAGTATTTTTAGGTATTTTTGTGAGTTTTACTGCAGTAATGCAGTATTTTTAGGTATTTTTGGTAGTTTTACTGCAGTAATGCAGTATTTTTAGGTATTTTTGGTAGTTTTACTGCAGTAATGCAGTATTTTTAGGTATTTTTGGTAGTTTTACTGCAGTAATGGAGTGTTTACGTGTTTTTGTGAGTTTTACTGCAGTAATGCAGTATTTTTAGGTATTTTTGGTAGTTTTACTGCAGTAATGCAGTATTTTTAGGTATTTTTTGTAGTTTTACTGCAGTAGAGGCTCTGAACACATGTCGTCTTTAATCTAAAATGTCCTCTCTGCCTCCACAGGGGATCCAGCTCTCCAGAACCAGTCCAGACCGGCAGCACTGGTTCGGGTCTGAGGAATTCTTGGCTCTTCCTGCTCATCTCCGGAAAACAGAGATGTTGGCCCTGAAGCTGGAGAGTCTGACCCAGTCCATCCCTCTGGTGGGTTCTGGTTCTGATTCCGGTTCTGTTTGTGTAAATGATTCTGACCCAGTCCATCCCACCGGTTGGTTCTGGTTCTGTCTGTAAATGTTGGTTCTGTGTAAACTCTGAGCTGACCCGGCTGATGTTGGACCTGCAGAGACCCGGAGACTCGGCACTGCAGGACGTGGACGACTGGGACCTGACGGAGCTGAACTGGGACCCGGTGGACAGCGTAGAGAGTTCAGACGACGTTCCTTCTCCTCTGCCAGCGCTGGTAAGACTCGGCAGGTTCTGTCTCTGGGTTCTGGTTCTGTAGAACCGGTACTGAAGTTTCTTCTGTCTTCAGCCTCCCTCCAGAAGGAACCTGCTGAGCCGCTTCAGTCCCTCGTCCTCCAGCGACGCGGCGCCGTCTCTGGACGGAAGCATCGAGTCGGGTCGGCTGAGCGAGCTGCAGTCTGAGGAGGAGGAAGGACAGCCGACGGCGCCCCCTGTGGACGGACGGGGATGTTCTGGTCTGGTGCAGAGACTCCTGGAGGACATCCAGAGTCAGGACAAAGAGCCCGACGTCTGGAGGAAGATCGAGGTAAAATATGATTCTTATCACCTAAAACCTGAATGTTCTCGTTTCTTCTGACGCTCTCTGAGGAACCTTTAGATGTTTTAATTCCTCAGAACAGTCGCTGCTCTTTCTGTTTCTGTCTTCATCCTGAAGCTCTGATTGGCTGCTGGTCTGTTTGGTGACTAACGTCTGAATAAGCTTCTGGTGGGGTAAAGCTGAGAACATAAACGTTCCTCTAACATCCCGCTGAGGCTCCACAGATCTTCATGTCAGGAACTGGTTCACCTGCAGCAGCTTAATCGTCACCTGTCTGTGCTGAAGGTTGAAGTTCAGCTGGTCGGTGTTCATCCTAGTGGATCATCTGTTGGTTATCAGAGATATTAAAATATAAACATGTTTAGAAAAGCTGCTTCTGTTCCATGAAGCTCGATAACTTTTTAATCCAGAATCACTTCAACAGACGGTGGAGTTTGCAGCAACATACGTGTTCCCCTGCTGCTGTAACATACGTGTTCCCCTGCTGCAGTAACATACGTGTTCCCCTGCTGCTGTAACATACGTGTTCCCCTGCTGCAGTAACATACGTGTTCCCCTGCTGCTGTAACATAGGTGTTCCCCTGCTGCAGTAACATACGTGTTCCCCTGCTGCTGTAACATACGTGTTCCCCTGCTGCAGTAACATACGTGTTCGCCTGCTGCTGTAACATACGTGTTCCCCTGCTGCAGTAACATACGTGTTCCCCTGCTGCTGTAACATACGTGTTCCCCTGCTGCTGTAACATACGTGTTCCCCTGCTGCAGTAACATACGTGTTCCCCTGCTGCAGTAACATACGTGTTCCCCTGCTGCAGTAACATACGTGTTCCCCTGCTGCTGTAACATACGTGTTCCCCTGCTGCAGTAACATACGTGTTCCCCTGCTGCAGTAACATACGTGTTCCCCTGCTGCAGTAACATACGTGTTCCCCTGCTGCTGTAACATACGTGTTCCCCTGCTGCAGTAACATACGTGTTCCCCTGCTGCTGTAACATACGTGTTCCCCTGCTGCAGTAACATACGTGTTCCCCTGCTGCTGTAACATACGTGTTCCCCTGCTGCAGTAACATACGTGTTCCCCTGCTGCAGTAACATACGTGTTCCCCTGCTGCAGTAACATACGTGTTCCCCTGCTGCAGTAACATACGTGTTCCCCTGCTGCTGTAACATACGTGTTCCCCTGCTGCAGTAACATACGTGTTCCCCTGCTGCTGTAACATACGTGTTCCCCTGCTGCTGTAACATACGTGTTCCCCTGCTGCTGTAACATACGTGTTCCCCTGCTGCTGTAACATACGTGTTCCCCTGCTGCTGTAACATACGTGTTCCCCTGCTGCTGTAACATACGTGTTCCCCTGCTGCTGTAACATACGTGTTCCCCTGCTGCAGTAACATACGTGTTCTGTGTAAATATATTAGACATAATAAAGGAGGATTCTCAGCAGCATCTCCTCCTCGCCGCCGCTGTCCTGCCGCCGCCGGCGTGTTGATGGATCGGAGCACTACGATTGGTCGGTGCCGTTAATTCATCACCTCCCTGCTAAAGGTCGCGTTTGATTGGCAGGCGGATTATTGACGAGGCTGCGTGAACTAATCAGTCATATCTGTCGTATTGAATATGGTGAAATGTCAATAGCTCTGGGGATCGGCGGCAGCTTTAATTAGTGCCATAAAGACGCTGGTTCATGTTTTATTGTTTTATTTTATTCAGCTTTATTTCATTTCTCACCTTCATCCCTTTAATCTTCTGAATACCGTCGCTGCTGACGGTCCAGAACCTCAGGAGTTCTGGTTCTGTGGGATCAGTCCGAGGTTGTGCTCAGCGACCCAAACATCAGATGGGTTCCTGCTTCTGTTCACAGCAGATCAGCTGATTAATATTCAGACTAGAGATGGTCTGATGGATGAACGTCTGGAATATGTCTGCTTCTTTCAGCTTCATCTTCAGGAATCAGAAATGTTTCCTCAGTAAAAATCGAGACAGAAAGTTCATATTAATCTCATCAGTTAGCTTCATTTAAAGACTAGAAGCAGGTCAGAGGTCAATTGAAATAAGATATTCTAAAATAATCTGCCTGAAAAACTCCTAAAACTCACTGATCAGCAGCCTGAAAGTTCTGAGAAGTTCTAAAGTTTGACTTAAATCAAAGTTCTCCTCCAGAAAAACATCCTAATTATGAAGACAAAGGTCCAAAACCTGTCAAGAATAAAGTGAAAGTTAAGGGAAAATACATAAAAGTCACAATTCTAAAACAAATCTGACACATATGAATGAAAAGAGTCCAGAAAAACTGAAAATTATGAAAAAAAGTTTTTAAAAAGTCAGTATTTTATAGTCAACAACATTCTGTGAAAATTCCAAAAAGCTTTTCAATAAAATCTGAGTTTAATGAACGTGAACTCTCCTCTGAGAGAGATGTTCTCAGGTGTTCCTAATAAAGTGGCCACATGTTCGTCAGCTAGAGCTCCTCCTTAATTATTATTCGTTTAAATCTGAATAATTCTCATTTAGTTTTTATTGTAGTTTAGTATAAAGAGCTGCTGATGTTCAGGACCGATATTAAACTCAGACCTGCTTCACCTGCAGCTCAGAGGAACACCTGGTGGTTGGAGCTGAATTCTTTTCTCTGACGGTCACTGAACGCCTCACTGCTGCTGGTTCTGTTTAATCTGCTGCTGGTTCGAGACAGTTCTAGATGGTTCTAGACGTTCTGGATGGCTCTAGATAGTTCTAGATGGCTCTGGACAGTTCTCAGCTCTGTTGGTGCTGAATAAATATACAAGGTTCAAACATCAGCTGACCCACCTAGAATATTTCACTGTAAATAAAGTTAAATCTCCAAATGTTGTGCATGCTGCTGAGAACCTCGTCTACTGCACGCACTCAGTCTGCTGCTAATTAGCTGCTTAATTAGCAGCGTGTAATCATGGCGATGGATGATTCGCCTAATGGAGGAAATGAAGAGTCTGGTTCTAAAGTTTAAATGGGCTAAAACCTGAATAATTCAGCTGTTTACAGGAAATAAACTCTCCTCTTTAGTTTTACTGAAGTAGTTTACAGAACCGGATCTGCTGTTGATTAGGAGAAACCAGAACCACAGAATTGATCAGATTAATGATTGGACTGATCAGTTAAACTGAGTGTGAAAGTTCAGCTGAAGATCAAGAGATGAATCTTCATCAGTTTGTTCATCATCTCCTCCAATCATCTGAACAAAAACCTGTAACAGACTGATGAAGGCTCAGTTTTCAACCAGGAAGCCGCTTATATCATGTTAAACATCTACAGATACGAAGGTTTTCCTGAACTCCTCATGTCTCCTGTTAAACAGATTAAAGCCGTTGATATTAAAGATCTTCTCACCAAGTTCTCCTATTTGGTTTAAACTCCAACAAGTGGAGGAGTTAATAAACCTGAAACTGTCAGAAACAAACTGAACAAAGTGAGTTTGTTCAGATGTTTGTGGTTTAAACCTCGTCTGGTTCTTTCTGTCCTCTGCTGCTGGACATAAATATTTAGTCCGACCTTCTGACCTCCACCTGGAGTCATTTGTAACATCGGCGCGAGTCTCCTCTGCATTGCAGTCCACCTCACGTAGACGTGTTTCATGAAAGTTTATGAGGCAGGAAGCAGACAAACACAGAGACCAGAGCTGCGATCGATCAATGAGGGGCCTGAAGCTTCCAGAAACACCAGAGAAACTTCCAGAAACACCAGAAAAACTTCCAGAAACACCAAAGAAGCTTCCAGAAACATCAGAGAAGCTTCCAGAAACATCAAAGGAGCTTCCAGAAACATCAGAGGAACTTCCAGAAACATCAGAGGAGCTTCCAGAAACACCAGAGGAGCTTCCAGAAACACTAGAGGAGCTTCCAGAAACACCAGAGGAGCTTCCAGAAACATCAGAGAAGCTTCCAGGAACATCAGAGGAGCTTCCAGAAACATCAGAGGAGCTTCCAGAAACATCAGAGGAGCTTCCAGAAACATCAGAGGAGCTTCCAGAAACATCAGAGGAGCTTCCAGAAACACCAGAGAAGCTTCCAGAAACATCAGAAACATCAGAGGAGCTTCCAGAAACAGAGGAGCTTCCAGAAACATCAGAGGAGCTTCCAGAAACATCAGAGGAGCTTCCAGAAACACCAGAGGAGCTTCCAGGAACATCAGAGGAGCTTCCAGAAACACCAGAGGAGCTTCCAGGAACACCAGAGGAGATTCCAGAAACAGAGGAGCTTCCAGAAACATCAGAGGAGCTTCCAGAAACACCAGAGGAGCTTCCAGAAACACCAGAGAAGCTTCCAGAAACATCAGAGGAGCTTCCAGGAACACCAGAGGAGATTCCAGAAACAGAGGAGCTTCCAGAAACATCAGAGGAGCTTCCAGAAACACTAGAGGAGCTTCCAGAAACACCAGAGGAGCTTCCAGAAACATCAGAGAAGCTTCCAGGAACATCAGAGGAGCTTCCAGAAACATCAGAGGAGCTTCCAGAAACATCAGAGGAGCTTCCAGAAACATCAGAGGAACTTCCAGAAACATCAGAGGAGCTTCCAGAAACATCAGAGGAGCTTCCAGAAACATCAGAGGAACTTCCAGAAACATCAGAGGAACTTCCAGAAACATCAGAGGAGCTTCCAGAAACACCAGAGGAGCTTCCAGAAACACCAGAGGAGCTTCCAGAAACACCAGAGGAGCTTCCAGGAACATCAGAGAAGCTTCCAGGAACATCAGAGGAGCTTCCAGAAACATCAGAGGAGCTTCCAGAAACATCAGAGGAGCTTCCAGAAACATCAGAGGAGCTTCCAGAAACATCAGAGGAGCTTCCAGAAACACCAGAGAAGCTTCCAGAAACATCAGAAACATCAGAGGAGCTTCCAGAAACAGAGGAGCTTCCAGAAACATCAGAGGAGCTTCCAGAAACATCAGAGGAGCTTCCAGAAACACCAGAGGAGCTTCCAGGAACATCAGATGAGCTGCCAGAAACACCAGAGGAGCTTCCAGGAACACCAGAGGAGATTCCAGAAACAGAGGAGCTTCCAGAAACATCAGAGGAGCTTCCAGAAACACCAGAGGAGCTTCCAGAAACACCAGAGAAGCTTCCAGAAACATCAGAGGAGCTTCCAGAAACATCAGAGGAGCTTCCAGAAACATCAGAAACATCAGAGGAGCTTCCAGAAATAGAGGAGCTTCCAGAGACATCAGAGGAGCTTCCAGAAACCATAGGTGAAGCCTGTGGTCACCTGATGGCCTCATTGTGAGGTTTCTATGTGTTGGGGGCTCTGTGGTCACGTGATGACACGTGTGTGCGAGTTGGAGACGTATTGGAGGCTCTGCGGCACGCCGGCCGATGGAGAGCTGCAGGAGACGAGTCCCATCGACATCGTCTGATTGTCTCGGCAGGAGGCTGAACGCCGACAGACCAAATCATCATCTTTGTGTTTCTCAGATAAACAGATTCTCCTTTACTGAGATCATTGCTGCTGCTGATAAATCCCAGACATCCACTCAGACGCTGAATAAAAAGGTTTAGAATCAGAGTTCTGCTCAACGCTCAACTGGAAAACTACTTTCAGTCCAAACATCAGAGTCCAAACCTCAGCAGACGAGTTTAAGCTGTGGATCAGACAGATAAAGACCTGGGCTGCACGTTACATCTGGTAAAGTTTGGTTCTAATAGCCGTAAAATGTACAAAACCCATTCCCATGAAAATGTTTCCATGAAACCAGCGATGGTGCCCAGGTAGCCGGTTAGCCGGTTAGCTGGTTAGCCGGTTAGCTTGATAACTGGCTGAGCAGGAGACCCATAAACAGTCTGGGGTTCGACTCCATCTTACTCCGTTACTGCAGGTCTTCCCCCATTCTCCTCCCTACCGTCCTGTCTGTCTCTCTACGAACCATTCTAACAAAAGAAAAATAACTTTAAAAAATATTAAATTGTCAGCGAACGTCATGTTGCCACCCATGTTGAAGTGAATTAACTGTAGGGTTAGAAATAGTAGAGTTAGTAGGGTAAACCTGTGGTCTGTTAGCTGTAAGAAACAGTTAAGGTTAGGGGGTTAGTAGCGTTAGTAGGGTTAGTGCTGTTAGTAAGGTTAGTACTGTTAGTATTGTTAGTAGGGTTAGTGCTGTTAGTAGGGTTAGTGCTGTTAGTAGGGTTAGTACTGTTAGTAGGGTTAGTGCTGTTAGTAGGGTTAGTGCTGTTAGTAGGGTTAGTAGGGTTAGTACTGTTAGTAGGGTTAGTGCTGTTAGTAGGGTTAGTACTGTTAGTAGGGTTTAGGATAGTAGGGTTAGTGCTGTTAGTAGGGTTAGTACTGTTAGTAGGGTTAGTGCTGTTAGTAGGGTTAGTGCTGTTAGTAGGGTTAGTAGGGTTAGTACTGTTAGTAGGGTTAGTGCTGTTAGTAGGGTTAGTACTGTTAGTAGGGTTTAGGATAGTAGGGTTAGTGCTGTTAGTAGGGTTAGTAGGGTTAGTGCTGTTAGTAGGGTTAGTGCTGTTAGTAGGGTTAGTGCTGTTAGTAGGGTTAGTACTGTTAGTAGGGTTTAGGATAGTAGGGTTAGTGTTGTTAGTAGGGTTAGTGCTGTTAGTAGGGTTAGTATTGTTAGGGTTATTGCTGTTACTAGGGTTAGTACTGTTACTAGGGTTAGTGCTGTTAGTAGGGTTAGTACTGTTAGTAGGGTTAGTGCTGTTAGTAGGGTTAGTACTGTTAGTAGGGTTAGTGCTGTTAGTAGGGTTAGTGCTGTTAGTACTGTTAGTAGAGTTAGTGCTGTTAGTAGGGTTAGTGCTGTTAGTAGGGTTAGTGCTGTTAGTATGG